>NW_020838004.1:10061989-10362479 GCF_003676395.1 Aethalodelphis obliquidens | reverse complement strand
TGTGTGTGTGTGTGTGTGTGTGTGTGTGTGTGTGTGTGTGTGTGTGTTTCATCCAATTTCCCACTTAACATTACCTAGGGGACAACTTATAGTTTTACAAATACACAATACTAATTAAATAGAATTCTATATGCCATAATACCTAAGGTAAAAAGGAAAATACACAGGGACTTAATTTCTTTTGGGGATTAAAATAAATCCACATACTTTAGATATATGTGGCACTTACCAAGAAAAAAGTTCATCACTTTTATTCCAAGAACTTTTCTGAAGACATATCACTTAGCTTGTTTTTCAGAAATCCTTATATAGTTATCAAGAAGTCAGTGCATAAATTAACTCATAAAAATGAACAGGCTTCCAAGTTCTAACTTCTTCTATTGTAAGAAATAGCTTATTCACATCATAGCATGTTTACTTAAGGGAAGACATAGAAAGCATAAGGCTTTTCTCTATGAAAATCAATTTTGTATTCAGGCCACATTATCTCAACAATATTCATTTGGAAACATAAAAATCATCACCACCCAACTTTAAGATTTTGTTATGGCCCCTACTAAAAGACCTGAATCTCAAAGTAAGTTAATTTGCCGCTTTTCCCTTTTAAACATAAGAATCAGAATTTTTTCTAATACTTTACCTGTCTCCTGTTCTCAAATCCCAGGAATCTTACTGTAATTGCATTTAATATGGAAATAAATAATAAAATACTTTGGATTTTATAAGTTTCCCTTTTAATATTTACTAAAAAAGCCCAAATGCATTCCATATTGAAAAACAATGGAATGAATTGAATGTGAAATCGATTCTGCTAGAAAATCTAAGTTAAATAAAAAGCTAAACTCGAAACACAGGTGGAATAAATCCAATCACATATTTCTCATGGGACACTCCAACTCCATATTTCTATTTGCTGAACATCTTCATAATGGCAAGAATCAGGTAAGGAGTGAAAGGCAGGCTTTTTACAGAAAATTAAGTGAAACCTTCACAAATTATTTTAGCTATAGAGTACTAGACAGGGTTTCAGAAATAACTTTTAATTTATACAAAATCCTCAACAATTAAGATTTTGTTGTCATATTTGATAAGCAGAAATGGATTGGCTAACTTTTTTTTGAAGTGTAACTGGTGTTCAGCATACATAAGTCAGAATTTGTCTAACTATGCAATCAGACATTAAAAGGATTGATTGGAGAACTTTACAAAATAAACCCTGACAGAAAGAGATAGGATGTCTGTAAATAATTCTCCCTGTAGCTTTAAAGCAGTTATTATGAATGCTTCAAACCCACATTTAAATTTATTTTTACAAAACACTAAATATCAGCTATGTAATAGTACAACTTCAGGGAGGAAAGGGACAGAGTGTGAAAGTCCACCTGTTCATTTCACAAATATAGAAATTCTGCCCTCTCAGGAAATACAACTTGCCTAAGGTAACCCAGTAAAATAATGAAAACACTAGATAAAGGCAAATGCTTCCAATGTTTCTGTACCTCAGACATTTTTATTTTTATGAAATTTGCCAGTATATATTCTTCTAACTCTAAAGAGTTTAATAAGATTTACTCTTTCCTGGCATACTTTCAACCAGCAATTATAAAAAAAATTAGTAAATTTATTAAGTGGTTTTTCTAAGTGAGTGAGCTTTTTTTTGTACTTAGATAAGTTTTTAAAAGATTCCAAGGTTCAATTTGGTCATAACTCAGTTGCCCTGGGATCATCTTATTCACTAAGGAGAGGCAGTGAGAACAGGTATAGTCTTACATTCTGCAAGTTGAACTGCAGCTGTTGTTTATATGGTGCAAATTCCTGGGCGAGTTCATATCCCTCGTGGTAAAAAGTAAATAAACCCTGAAGGAATGACAAAAGCTGCAAAAATAAAGAGATACAAAAGAAACCATGAAAACGTGTTTTTTAAAAATGATGATCAAATATAATAAATTAGAGAAATTATATTTCATTCTAATCTCTCAAGCTAACAAATTTTGAATCTCCTTACCTAAGTAGGCACTAGAATTATGGATGTGAAACAGAAGACATGGAAGTTAAATTTTTCTTTTTGGTAGACGTGATTTAATATTTAAGTCTTGTCATGGACAGGTGTCAAGTCAAGTACTCTAATCTTCCAATGCACTGACGAAATATCCAGGAGAGAATATTAATGGGGATAAAGACCAAAGGAACATAGAAGAGATTCTAACCAAAATAGGGAGGTCAAACTTGTGCAGATGTGAGGAAGACTAAACCAGTAAATTAGAGATAAAAGTACCCAAGGAAAGGAATAAGGATGGCCAGATGAAATTAAGAAAAATATCACAAGGTGGCAGTACTGGTTTGGGTATTAAACAGACAACACTTAAGCAGCAGGAAGAACTCAAAACAGAGGGAAGAACTGAGCAAAAACATGGTGCTAGATACAGATCTTTCATGTAAGAGCTACAGTAAAATCTCCTTTAGAAAAGCACAATTTCTATGATCCTAGCCTTCTAATCCCAAATTCAGATGCGCTTATTTATGATGTTCTTATTTGTAAAGCAAGAGCAGCTCTCCATAGAGTTACAGGACACAGTTGTTTATATGAAATGTTATAACTGAAAAATAATTTACTTAAATTTTTTCATTTAATTCACTGGGATTTTATTCCACAGACATGTCCACCAATTCAATCTCATCCACAACTTCTTCCTACAATAAAGTTAGAAAATATTTTTGAGAAGTGGCTAATGTTTTTCTAATTCAAATAGCATAATATGTCTGTAAACTATTATTTTAAATTAAGGAAGAAACACAATTTGAAACCATTTTCGTATGTGAATAACATCCCATCATTTCCTCTGTCTGGGGAAGAAGGAGGATTCAGCTAAGCATCAACTGGTATGTATGTGTGTTATGATTTCCAACAGTTAAATACTGATTCTACAATGACCTAATGCTCTTATTCCTATAACAAGTCAACTTCTTACAAAATTATGTTTGTTTTGGAAAGCATATACTTTCAAATTGGTTTTAAGTTGTTATATTTTAAAGAATTTCCTTCACTTGTTCAACAATTCCTGATAATGTGTCAAAATGTATTGTTTGCAAATTTTAGAACTATTTTACACTGTCAATTTTACATCAATAATTATTATCAAAACTAAAATTCAATAGCTTATCCTTTACTAAAAGTACGCTATATTTGTTAAATTACCCAATAATTTAAGATATATAGTTTGCACATACTGTGGCCCAATTAAAAAGAACTGTATCTTAAAATAGGATTAAAATTACCTTTACCTGAGGCTTGGATGTGTAGATTTAGAGATTTTCAGAGACAAAATAAGAAAATACTTTTGAAGTATTTAGGCCTTCTAAATATCTGAATAATAGTTTATGAAGTTGTTGGAAGGAGTATTGTTTAATTTTTTAATGTCTATAATTAGCCCTCAATTAAACTGTCTTATTAGGAACTGGATGCCATAAAAAAAAGATACTATTCTAATATCATGCTAAGTACCAAGAATCTAACTTATAAAGAAGATACTTTAAGACTATCTGCAATAAATATTCCCATGAAACACCCAATTCCCTGAGATCCATCTCCTATTGGCAATTTCTGGTAAAATTCAGATTCATTTAGTAGCAAACAAATATGTTTTAATCTCACAATGCATGCTGAGCACCCACTAGGAACAGTGCAATTCTTTGGGAGGTACAGAAAAATTATATACAAAGAACCACCTATCTTTTACTTTTGTTCCACATCTACTTTGGAAGTAGCATCTGGGAAAGTTTAATAAAGACAGCATGTATGAAGTAACTGCCTCTAGATGGTAGCAAAGTTAAATATTTCTTAAATTTGAATATATACTCATTCATTTCATCCTCAATAAATTCCATGATGTTAAATTAAGGAAACTTAATAGGACAGCCTGACAATCTTTAAGAATTGCATCTCCCACGTGTCATTTTCTCTGTTCAATGTGCCTGAGTGGGTGGAGTGGTGGGAAAAAGACTACTGTCTCAGCTTACCTTAAAGTAAACTTAACTTTTAAATAACAGTAACAATCACTACGAACTACTAGATAGACAGATTAGGTTTTAATATTAAGAAAGGCGCTTTTATCATCAGGACAAACTCATATAGCATTTCATTATTCCCAAGGGCTTTAGAATCAAATGACTTCTCCACTCCAAAAACCTGACCAAATGTAAAAACTGATACTGCCTTTATAGATAATCATTTAGCAAAACCCATTACAAGTCAGTAAGGGAACAGCTATTCATAATTTCCCAGCCCATTAATCACCAGGTTTCAAGCCTTAAGGGCTCACAGTTACCAGTGATACTGTGAATAGCAAAGTGAAAAAAGGTGTCAGGGTTTAGCATGGGAGTGAGGGGCAGACCTCCGAAGCAATTTGGAGTAATTCCAGTAATTCCAGATGACTGCTGTCTAAACTGAGCAGCACTGGGATAATCAACACAGTGTGATATGGAACAAGGACAGACATATAAATCAGTGGAGGAGAACTGAGACTCTAGAAGTAAACCCATACATCTATGGTCAACTTATTTTCCACAAGGGTGCCAAGACCATACAGTGGATAAAGAACAGTCTTTTCAACAAAGAATTCTTGGACCACTGGATAGCCACATGCAAAAGAATAGAGTTGGACACCAATGTCACACCACAGACAAAAACGAATTAAAACTGGGTGAACAGAATGGTATGTGTATTATTATACAACCCAATAAGGTTGTTTTTCTTAAAAAAATAAAACAAACACTTATACACAGAGCACCACAATGTACTAAAAGAGATCAAAATCTTATACAGATGTTTACATTTGGCCACTGAAATCTCTAAGAAGATTGGAAAAGTAGGGCAAAGGCAAGGGATCAATTTTCGTCCTGTACAGGTGTCTGACCTGCAAATTACTGCTGTAGTCTTTGCTATTCTTTACTTGGAGGAAACAGAAACATGTTAGAGGACAGCTTCAGAATGACTACAGAGTGCTTTAAGTCTAATGCATGGACGCTCAGAGGAGTTTATCGAATGGAAATGAAAAAGTATCAAAATCTAACCCAATAAATGAGAAAACTGAAGAAAAAAAGGAGAGTCAAGGATGGAAAGTGGTCAGTCGACTGTGGCTTAGGGAGACAACTTTTAAAAGAGGGTGATGAAAGAAGGATGGGAGAACAAATGAATGAATGAATAGATATGCACATAGATTCAATTAATTTAAAAAGCAAAAATTTTTTGAAGTCATGGCTATATACTGCCTCAGCAGTAAAGTCTCACTGGAGTTCCTGAAGGTAAGAATTTCTAAGATCTCAAGGGGATGGAATTCAGATGAAGTAGCAGTAGGGAGAGGTAAAATTCTGTGGTAAAGGAACAATACCAAGGAAGAACAGTCAGCTTATCTTTTCAACTAAATGGGAATGAAGAAGGTAATGTGGCCATTGATATGACTAAGCCCAGCAGAAGCTACGTTTAGAACAGGCCTTTACATGATGGATTTTTTTTTTGGGGGGGAGTTGGTTAGTTTCTTTTTTTTTAATTTTTTAATTTATTTTAAAAAATTTATTGGAGTTTAGTTGATTTACAATGTTGTGCTAGTTTCAGGTATACAGCAAAGTGAATCAGTTATACATATACATATATCCACTCTTTTTTAGATTCTTTTCCCATATATGAAGTACAAGGGGATGAGTTAGCCAAACACATAGAATGCTTTTTTCTTACTTTCCCAAAATTCTATTCACTATCTAACTGCTATTATAAATTTCAGATGTTCAATGACAGTATCTAGAACTAAATCCAAAAACCAACACAGTTTTTATTTAAAAATATACGAGCTGAGGAGAGCTTTATTGTTTCATTTTTATAGAACGATTGCACTTAGGTTTTTCAGCAGGATACAAATGTAACCTTTAGTCCTACAGTGTTTTTCTTTTTTTTAAATGACATTATCTTATAGTCTCACTTTAATTTTCCCTAAATTAAATTTTCTACATTAAGGCTAACCAATCATATTGAAAAAGAACACAAAAGGTTTGACTTTCAAGACCCGAAAGTCTATATACTATCTGATAGTCTTTTTTAACTTAGCAAGTAGCTGGTGTTCAGTCTCAACATTATTCAAACTTTTTTAGAGAACCCACAAAGCATTTTACAGTATACTTCATGATATAATAAGTTAAAAAACTAAAGCATGTTAACTAAATTACCTGAAATTTTCTTCAGAAAATGATTTAAAATTAAATTCAGCAGAATAAGGGAAGAGGATCAAAAGCAGTGTGCTTTAGTTTATATTTAATAGTTTATTTTCATTTATCATATGAATTTTAAACATAATTCAAAAAGACTAAAATGAAGGCTAAAAAATACTCTAAAATGAAAATGTTATTACGGAATTTAGATGTATACTTTGAAGCATGTTAAAATTAAAAATGTGTTTTTGAAAAAGCTTTTTCTGGCTTTGAAGCCATACTAATAAATGATTCATCAATACTGTTTTCATATCTAGTAATAACAGTCCATGTGAGAGCTCACACTAGCTGATACCTTGCTGATGTTAATAATGAACCAGGCAATTACTCTGTGCATTACCTGCATCGGTTGAGACTCATCACAATCCTGGGAACTACATACAAATTTTTATCCCTGATTGACAGATAAAAACCTGAGGCACACAGACTTTGACAAGCGTGCCAAATTCACACAGTTATTAAGACTGAAGCCAAATTCCGTCTTATTGTCACTCAGCCATTATACTTTTCTGTCTCTACATGGAAAGTGGCCAGTCACCTGTGGCCTGGGGAGACAACTTAAAACAGGATGATGAAAGAAGGATGAAAGAACAGGTGAATGAATGGACAGGTATGTGCCCTGACTCAAGTACCTTTACCAAAGTAAAGGTCAATCTCTTACTTTCTTTTTCTAATTTTAAGGAATCAAAGTAGCTTTACAATCCAGTTTTCTAGGGTCATCCATTTTATTTGGTCAAAGCAAGTATTATTTAAGAAGAACTAATTTTTGTAATCAAGTAGCCATTAAAGCAGTAGGTGGTATAAAACTGTAACTTCAGACTTGGGTTCTCGATTCCTGGTTCTCCCCCTCTTTAGGTTTGTGACCTCAGGCAACTAATAATCTTTCTGTGACTTAACTTCCTCATCTGGAAGGATAACAACCACCAATAATAAATCCGTGGTGGGGTTCATGTGGGAGAACACAGAAAACATGGGACACATAGTAGTTGCTCACAAAACATTAGTCCCAACTAAGTACGCTCAAAGGCTATAATCAAAACATACACCAACTGCAGCTGAATGAACCATAAAGGAGTTGTCATAAAAAGATTCTTTTGGTTTTCTGAACCACAAACTTTCATGTCCCATAACAGACTTCTGAGACACTGGGGTTAAACTCTCTTAGGTAGGTTGTTCATGTTCAGCTACTTCTCAAGCTTTTTCTCCTAATCCCTCAAAATTCTCAGAAACTCCAGGCAACTCTGAGAAGTAGGAGCATCTTACGGTCAAGAGTCAGGAGATGATGTTTCTCTCTTGCTGATCTCTTTTCCCCCATTACAGACGTGAACTCAAATATCTTTTTGGCAAATCTCAAAGGTTGCAGCTAGGACTACCGGACAGAAATATAATGTGAACCACAAATGCAAACCAATGTGAAATTTTTAACTTTCTGGTAGTCACAAGAAATTTAAATCAAGTGAAATTTAATATTTTGATACAATGTATTCAAAAGATTATCATTTCAACATGTAATCAATATAGAAGAGGTTTTAATGATATTTCACATGCTTTTTAAAAATTTTTTTGTACTAAAGCCTTTTCAGTCTAGTATCTATTTCACACTTGGAGCACATCTTAATCTACACTAGTCTCATTTCAAGGGTTTGATAGACATACACAAGTAGTTGCTACCATACTGGGTAGTACGGGTCTAAAATCAGGAGTCAGCTACCATCACTTTCTAAATAAAATATGATAGATAAACAGAGGGGGAAAAAGGCCATTAAAATCATAAAGCTAATGGAGAACTGAGTTTAAAAAGCTGGTTTTCTGTATACTTCAAAAATAATTTATAAAAAATATATAAATGCCCCCTCTTTTTCCCTTGTATTAGACCTAGATTCTCCTTAGAATAATGACACTGTAGGAACATCTATTCCTAATATCATCTGAATATTCTGTAGAAGTTTTATTGTAAGTACAAATTGACCCTTAAACAATTTGGTAATTAAGGACGCCTACACACACACACACACACACACACACACACAAACACACACACACGACCTTTGCAACTCTATATATAACTTTACAGTCCTGCCTTGGTACGTTCTGCATCTTCAGACTCAACCAACCAGCAGATTGTGTAGTACTGCGGTATTTACTGAAAAACATCCAAATATAAGTGGGATCCACAAAGTTAAACTCATGTTGTTCAAAGATCAACTATCGTAGGATCTTGACATTAATTGAAACAATGTAAAATTATCTCAAATGATCATCATAAAGTAAGAATATTATTTAATGGGAATCACCAGGACTATTTATATTTTCTACTTGATATCATACAATCTGTATGAGATTAGTTGCATCCCTAAAGTATTTTGCTTTACTCTAATGCTTATTTGTTAAATAAATCTCAGCTAAACTGGCATAGACTGCTTCATTTCTGCAGTATAAAACTTTATGAAACAGGAATTGGATTTCTGCAGAAAAAACCCTGCAAAGATATTAAAGTATCCTCATGTTCTTTTATGTTTATAGCTCCTCCGGGCTTTGTTTTTGAAATTTTGAAAGCTTTTTTCCTGCAAATTGATTTGTAAATGTATAACCTAAAGAGCAACATGCCCATGTTCTATCGCTCCCGTTTCTATTCTTCTCAACATTGGGGTGGAAATTAAGTAAAACCCCGTGGATGAGACTTTGCGGCTGGAAATGAGAAGGAGACTAAACTGACAGTACTATTTGGTTTGGCCAGACATTCTAATAGGAAAAATCCAGCAGCCAGGAAAATATTTTGGAAGAAGGACAAATTTAACATTGACCTTGATTGTGGTGTCACCAGAAAGGCATGCGTTACAGAAGACTTATCATCAGACCGTCCCAGTTCGGGATACAGTAGAGGGAGAGAAGAAAACACATTTCAATTGAAGGACAATTTCCATTTCTCTTCCTATATTATCACAGGAATTCATAAATTCTTATCATTCCTTCTGTGACCTATGAGCAAACAATTTTACAACCTTTCCTTTATATACCTGGTGTCATCTTACAGAATGGTCTAGTTCACTGTTCCCAGACAGGATGGGCTATAAAAGAGGCTCAGATGGGGAAATAGGCTACCTGCATACCTCTCCAGAGAGAGAGAGGCACTACAGATGTAAAAGGATAATTCCAGGTGCGAGGAAGAACCGCAGAGAAGATGAGCACAGTATCTGAAGGGAATGGGAACAGGTAATGAAGGAGTATGAAGGAAAACCATCAGAATTAATGGGGGCATTCTAACAAAGAGCTAAAATTCAGAAATTCTAAGAGGCAGGCCATAAGGAGGAAGTTTGCCAGCAAGGAGAGAGGCTTCAAAAACCATGATAGACTTCAGAGGCAGAACTTATTACTCCATGAGAAGGGGAGTAGGAATTTTAAGCATTAGTCATCTTCATTGATTAGGGCTTATTAGGCTGACCAGTTGTCCATGAACCCCAGATGAGTTTCGGAGAGCCCCCCAAAAATTTTTAATCAGATCCTCAAAGCATCTGCTAAATAAGAGGTTATCAATTTACCCTAAGGGGTTTAAGGACTTAGCTCTTTGGCAAACAGAACTTGGAGTCAAGGCTGTCATCCCAAACACAGGGTTAAAGTTAAATCCCTGAGCCTGTGGTGTGGCCTCTGGTTCCTTAAATCCTTCTAGCTGAAGGGCTCGCCTTAGAAACTTGCCAAGTGTCCAGCAGAAAGCCAGGTGGCTATGGCTGAAGGGAGAGGAGTGAAGCAGAGGTGCTGGGAGCCAGGCAGGGGCTGATGACTCTTCCCAGACTCTGCCTTGTCTCAGTTTCTCCTCATCTTTAGGGAATCACTGATGGGCTTTCATCAGGAAATAAAATTTTCAAATATATTTTGAAATGGATCTTCCCTTCTCCGTGTCACCGTGTCACTAAAATAGGAATAGGGTATTTTATTTCCCATTATAAATAGATTTTTTATAAACTGACCTAGGAAGAAAAGTATGGCTTAAATTATATATTTGATTGCTTACATATTTTATGATTGCTACTCCATCATCACATGGGAACTGAGCACTATCTTGGCTATAGAACTCACCCTTATTCATCATAGATGATACCTCATGAAGATGCCTACTCAGGCAATATTGTAACATATTAGGGTATTACTTGGGAAAAATGCTAAGAAAATGAAGCAAGCTTATAAAGACCAGCCACCTGTTCTTTTTCTATAATGCCGTTTACATTAGGGAATCCATTACTTTTTACACTGACTTAGGAAAATAAATGACTTCACTGGAAAGTCAGGCAGGTCCCAGCCTTGCAAGGAAGCAGGGTGGAACAAAGGAAGAAATACAGCCTTACCTATTCTCCCTTCAACTAAAGGTTTGGTAAATGGGTCACTTTAGTGGTGAGGTATATTCCCTTAGGTATATGTAATATACATGCCTTAAGTTTTAATTTTAGGTTTCTTAAATCAATAGGCTATTCTTAGAGCAGTTTTAGGTTTATAGAAAAACTGAGCAGAAATTACAGAATTCATAATATGTATGAAATAGATAACTAATAAGAGTCTGCTGTATAAAAAATAAATAAATAAAATAAAATTTAAAAATTCAAAAAAGAAAGAAATTATAGAGTTCACATACACACCCTTGGCCCCTACCCACACAGAGTTCCAATTATTAACATCTTGCGTCAGTGTGGTACATTGGTTACAAGTGATAACCCAATATTGACATATTATTATTAAAGTTCATAGTTTACATTACAGTTTACCCTTGGTATTGTACGTGTTATGAGTTTTGACAAATGTATAATGAATAACATGTATCCACCATTACAGTGTCCTATAGATTAGTTTCATTGCCCTAAAGTGCTCTGTGCTCTACCTACTCACCCTCCCCCACTCCTCTCTCTCCTTTTATTTTTTAAAAAAACATAATTTTCAACAGAAAAAAATGCAAATTTTGTTTCAGAGATGTACTGTACCTACTATTTTATAGGGAAAATAAATCTTACCGGTTCGACAAATTCAAACTTCTTTTTTTCTTGAACCTCTTGAATTTTAAAGACATATTCTAGTGATGCCTCATAGAAATTTTGATGCTCTCGGTCAATCTGTGTATCTGCCTAAAAAGCACAAAAAAGGCAAATCATGACACAGGGAGCGATTACTGAAGGTCCTCTGTTAGAGAGGAACTCAAATCCTGTTTTACTCTAAAATCATTAAAAAAAAAATTAAGTCATTCAAAAAGTTTGTATATAGCAATTATTATGTCTTGGGAATACAGAGGCTAGGAAAACACAGTCATTGCCCTCAAGAGCTTATAGTGTTTCAAATGGGAAGAAAAATGCACATACACACACACACACACACAGAGCAAGCACACAACATTCATTAAAAAATTATTATAAAAGGGGTATGTAAAAATATATGGAAATCTATGGGAATCACAAGAAAGAGACAAATTCTGGGAGAAAATGGTGGTGTTCTGAGTTGAATCTTAAGGTAAATAACTGGCTGTGAAGAGTCAAAGATAAAAACGAGGTCACTCCCATGAAAAAGTAAAAAGGCATGAAAGAGTCTGACAGAGTTTGCCTTCAGAGTAAGTAAGTGGAAGGAAGGAGGGAGAAGCAAGTCTGGAATCACACTATAAAAGATCATGAAAACTGCATAATGTTTGGATTTAATTGAGGAAAAATCATCTGAGATTATTTTTGTGTATGGTGTTAGGGAGTGTTCTAATTTCATTCTTTTACATGTAACTGTCCAGTTTTCCCAGCACCACTTATTGAAGAGGCTGTCTTTTCTCCACTGTATACTCTTGCCTCCTTTATCAAAAATAAGGTGACCATATGTGTGTGGGTTTATCTCTGGGCTTTCTATCCTGTTCCATTGATCTATATTTCTGTTTTTGTTCCAGTCCCACACTGTCTTGATGACTGTAGCTTTGTAGTATAGTCTGAAGTCTGGGAGCCTGATTCCTCCAGCTCCATTTTTCTTTCTCAAGATTGCTTTGGCTATTTGGGGTCTTTTGTGTTTCCATACAAATTGTGAAATTTTTTGTTCTAGTTCTGTGAAAAATGCCATTGGTAGTTTGATAGGGATAGCATTGAATCTGTAGATTGCTTTGAGTAGTATACACCACCAAATGTAAAACAGATAGCTATTGGGAAGCAGCCACATAGCACAGGGAGATCAGCTTGGTGCTTTGTGACCACCTAGATGGGTGGGACAGGGAGGATGGGAGGCAGATGCAAGAGGGAGGAGATATAGGGATATATGTATACGTATAGCTGATTCACTGTGTTATAAAGCAGAAACTAACATACCATTGTAAAGCAATTATACTCCAATAAAGATGTTGAAAAAATCATCTGAGAATATTAAACAGCAGAGCCACATATTAGGTAAACTACTACAGAGATAATACTGGTAACAGAGCCCCAAATGCAAACGTTCCAAGCAATGAATCATGCTCCATCAATACCATGCACATTCTCTTCCCACTTCTATGCCCACCATCGTCCTTGGATGCTGTCTTTAAAACTGACTTTGGGGGCTTCCCTGGTGGTGCAGTGGTTAAAAATCTGCCTGCCAATGCAGGGGACACGGGTTCAAGCCCTGGTCCGAGAAGATCCCACATGCCGTGGAGCAACTAGGTCCGTGAGCCACAACTACTGAGCCTGCGCGTCTGAAGCCAGTGCTCCGCAACAAGAGAGGCTGCGATAGTGAGAGGCCCGCGCACCGCGATGAAGAGTGGCCCCCGCTTGCCACAACTAGAGAAAGCCCTCGTACAGAAATGAAGAGCCAACACAGCCATAAATAAATAAATAAATAAATTTAAAAAAAAAAGAGCAAGATAATTGCTACCAAAAAAAAAAAAAAAAAACACAAAAACAACTGACTTTGGTTTAGTAGGGAGGCATGATTTTACTTTCGTTGCCCAGCTACACACTCCTCACTGCCAGCTGAGATTACTAAAAGCAGATGAAAAGAATGGCATCTCTGGAATACCAAGTATCTGCCAACCACAATTTGGGAATAGGACATTGTTTTGTAGCCATTTTACAATGATAATTTAACAAACAAAAGCTTAAAGAAAGATAAAATTAGGTTTGCTGGCTTAGCATAGCATCTTAAAACTTCATTTGAAAGAAAGAGTTTTAAAAATAATTATATATACTTACTACTTGCTATGCAATTATTTATATAATTTAAAATGGCCCAATATTATAAGCAACTCAGTAGGCATTTTTAAACTTGAGAATTTCAAGTTTATAAACTAATATATGAGAAGAACACATAAATCAGGTAAGAAATTTGGACCAGAAGCTTCTCAGCACCCAAAGTCATTATTCCACACAAATCATATGTATTTTCTTTTTACTGTTGCTTAGAGGGACACACTATGTATAGAACAAACGGTAAGGGGGTACAGGTGGTGGTATGCTAATAAATGTTTAACAATTGGCTCTCTTGTGGGTGGGGGAGGGTGTCTGATTGGCAGTATTTGCTGTTTTCTGCGGTAAAATATTCCCAAAATAGCCAGTTCCAAATCACAAACACAACATCACTGAACAAGTGATGAGAAGGAGATGAAAAAATCAGCTCTCCAAGAGGAAGCTTCAGTACACCACTGGGTGTAAAGGATGCAAGAATAATTTCAGTCTCAGAGATAATAGTCTATTCCACAAGTTATTTCTGAATCTTTCATTTACTTTAAAAGATAGTCTTTGTGTCAACTAGCACACAGTAACAAACTAGAATGTTGAGACATTTTAGAGCCTAAAATGAATATTTCTGGTCAACAAAACTGTGCAGAAAAAGTTAGCAGAGCAGGCATGAATATTATCCACTGAAAGGCCTGCTTACAAGGTTGGCCCTTGGCTGGTATATGGGAATGTGGATTTTGGGAGGGTTCCCACCAGCCTAACTGATAAGAGTAGTTCACTATGCTGAAACTGTGCAAACAGTATGGTTTATTTTGAACACCTGCTTGCTTTCTGGGAGTCCGGAATTTGGGTACATGATGAGCAGAGGGTGCCTATACGACAAGCCCCCAAAACAAACCATGGGCACTCAGTCTATGAGTTTCTAGTAGACCACATTTCACATATGTTGTCACAACTCATTGCTGGGGGAATTAAGTCCTATGTGTCTCCACTGGGAGAGGATTCTCGGAATTTTGTGCCTGGTTTCCCCTAGACTTCAACAACTAAATTCAATATACCAAATCTGCTTTGAAAGGTCATCTAGAATGCACAGTGCTAATAGAATACAATAGCTTAATTCTTTTCTTCAGTACAAGATTTAGAAAGACATTCTTTTACCTCAGACGAATTCCTTTAGTACTCAAGCTCATAGTGTGTAGCAGACACTTACTTACATACCCACTAGCAACTGTCATGTATTTTGTACTGGAGAAGTAGAATAACTATGTAATTTATTGTCTAAACTTTTAAAACTGAAAAGGAGTAGTAATTATTCCAGAACAACAGGTATAAGCTGTTATTTATGTGGCAAAGTCATCCTAGTAAGAAACCAAGTTAATTACATAAGAAAACCACATAGTTCTGCAGGTACCTAACTTCTTCCCTAACCACAATAAGCTGTCTCAATTCAAAATAGAGGAAAAAGGCTCAGGTGATATTTGTTGAATCGTTCCCAGAGGAGAAAGGATTTAAGCTGGATGCTGAAGAATGGCGAGGTTAGAGTACATGGAGATAAAAGAAGAGTTTCGGTGAAGGAATAAAGTCAGGAGAAGTTATGTTTCGGTAGATAGATTGAAAGTGTTCGTTTGAAACAGTCAGAAATGAGAATTGAGGCAAAATAGGGAGAATGACATGTCATCCTATAAACCATGCAAAAGCTTGAGGAGGGTGTGGACAAGATCAGAGGTGAACTTCAAGAAGATTAAAGTGAGGACACGGTAGAATGTGTTGATTCAATGGTAAAGCTGGGTGCATGTGAGTATAAGGAGAGCTCTTATTTGATAAGGGTAAAGGTGTTTGGTATATCCTAGAAAGAGAAGTTGAAGGATGTGGGTGTGAGAAGCAAGGGGGAAAAAAAAAGTCAAAGATAATTTTGACACAAGAAATAATACCAGCATTAACAGAATTAAAGAAGTGAGAAGCAAATTTGAGAAAATGTGTGAGATTTCACATGTGTCACTAAGGTGTTGTAGTCGGAAGTCCTGGTAACCAGTCAGTGGACAGTGCAAAGGTGGTCAGGTATGATGGTGGAGATACTTGCCGAGATATTACAGACAATATGGAAGGAGCAGAGCTAGTAGGGACACAAACTGAAGGATAAGAATAGAGCTATGAGGCAGAACCTGAGGGATTCCCTTCATTCAGGAGGTGGGAAGAAGAGGAACCTTTTGAAAGTGTATTTAGAGATAGATGGAAACCCAAACTCTGGGTTCCTAAAAGGAATCCCTTTACTTTTTTCCTAACTATAAAAGTAATACATATTCATTATGATAAGTTTATTCATTGTTCATTATTATAACAGGAAAATGTAAAGAAAATAAAAATTGCAGCCCCACTATCAATATTTTGATGTGTAACATGCACACAAACTTACTTTAAAAAACCTGAATAATAGTGTATATTCTGGTTTAAATCCTGTTTGTTTTTTTTTTTCCTCTTAGGCCAAAAAATATTTCCACATGTCTTTAAATGATTTTCCAAATAAAACTTTTCACAGCCATATCAATTCCATTTTTGGCCAAGCTATATTTGTATATTTATACCAATCACTCTTTTGTGCCATTTCAGATGTTTCTAAAATTTGCATTGTGAATAACTCTTGGATCAACATATTTACACAATTTATTTTTATGCTCATTTCTGATCATTTCTTTAGGGCAAATTTCTATCAATAAAATCACTTCAACTATCTTGTACATATAACATTGATTGAAATATGATGTCAAATTTACCTCAAAAGTTATTGAGTGATTTCATACTCCCACCAGAAAAGCAAATGTATGCTCAGTTTCCCATACCTTCACTAACAATGGATATTATATTTTAAGAAAATAAAATAACATGCTGCTACTATTATTCAATTGCACTTTTTAATACATGTGACATTGAAACTTAATATTCATTATGGTTTATATTTCTTCTTTGATGAAGTGCCCTTTCATATTCTTACCCCATTTTTTCCACTAAAGTCTTTATCTTTTTCACACTGATTTGCAAACACATCTTATATATAAAAGATGGTTATCCTGTGTCAAATATTATATAAATTTCCTAACACTTTGCCTTTTAATTTGATTGAATTTTTTTAAAAAATAGATTACTTTCATGCATTCTGGTCTTACTACATTTCCTTTATGATCTCTTCCTCTTATTTTTTGCTTAGAAAGAAATTATCCATTCACATATCAAATATTACTTCTTTTCATCTACTGTAAAGCCCGTAATTTTGACGAGTCTGTTTCCAATTCTGTTTACTCCAGTGGTCCATCTAGCTGATGGCCTTGGAGATTTACCAACACAAGCTGACCCCTAATTCAGTCCTGGTAATGGGCAGTCACTTATTTTCCATGAGCAAAATGAACAAAGAGTCAGCTGTGCCAGTGAGAAGGCACAGAGGGGTCTTTCTGAGAACTTAATAGGCTTGGTGCTGACAGAAGGACCAGAGCTGCTCTGGAAGGGAACAGATGACTTTTAATGCCATGTTACAGAATTAAATACGTGTGTGGCAGCATCACCCTATAACTGGTTTGACTCCTGGAAGGATAGAGGAATAAATAAAAAGCAAGCTACGTTTTTCCTTGACTACATTATATGCTCTGAGGAGTTTCTCTGCACAATATCTGTGTTGTATTCTATTGCAGGCTGTGCCTCCTGGAAAAAAAGTGTGTGTGTGTGTGTGTGTGTGTGTGTGTGTGTGTGTGTGTAGTGGGGCAAGTGGAGGATGTTACTAACCGTGTTATGTTTTTCTAGCATCCAACTAAATACAAAACCAGAATGAATATTCTATCATAGCTCGAGGGATTGAGGGCAACTAACAAGTATTAAATATTGAGCTAGGTTGTCAGGGAAAATTAAAGCATAAACTCTAGAGGACGTGAAAGTTATGATAAAGTTAACAGTTTCTTGATGGTTTAAGCAATGTCTTATCTAAGGGTGGCCTCGCATAGTTACCAAGAACCTGATAACCCTTTAGAGACTCTAAAAACTACCCTTGATTTTGAGGCAGTTGATTTTTTTAAAATTAATTTTTATTGGAGTATAGTTGCTTTACAATGTGGTGTTAGCTTCTACTGCACAGCCAAGTGAATCGGCCATACATACACATATATCCTCTCTCTTTTGGATTTTCCTCCCATTTACGTCACCACAGTGCACTAAGTAGAGTTCCCTGTGCCATACAGTATGTTCCCCTCAGTTGTCTATTTTATATATAGTATCAATAGTGCATATGTGTCAATCCCAACCTCCCAATTCCTCCCACCCCACCCTTTTCTCCGTTGGAATCCATACATTTGTTCTCTACGTCTGTGTCTCCATTTCTGCTTCCCAAATAAGGTCATCTATGCCATTTTTCTAGATTCCACAGATATGCGTTAATATATGATATTTGTTTTTCTCTTTCTGACTTACTTCACTCTGAATGACACTCTCTAGGTCCATTCACATCTCTACGAATGACCCAATTTTGTTCCTTTTTATGGCTGAGTAATATTCCATTGTATATATGTACCACAACTTCTTTATCCATTCCTCTGTTGATGGACATTTAGGTGGCTTCCATGTCCTGGCTATTGTAAATAGTGCTGCTATGAACACTGGGGTGCATGTGTCTTTTTGAATTATGGTTTCCTCTGGGTATATGCCCAGTAGCTGGGTCATAAGGTAGTTCTATTTTTAGTTTTTTAAGGAATGTCCATACTGTTTTCCATAGTGGCTGTATCAATTTACATTCCCACCAAGAGCGCAAGAGGGTTCCCTTTTCTCCACACCCTCTCCAGCATTTACTGTTTGTAGATTTTTTGATGATGGCCATTCTTACCGGTGTGAGGTGATACCTCATTGTAGTTTTGATTTGCATTTCGGTAATCATTAGTGATGTCGAGCATCTTTTCATGTGCCTCTTGGCCATCTGTTTGTCTTCTTTGGAGGAATGTCTATTTAGGTCTTCCACCCGTTTTCTGATTGGGTTTTTTGTTTTTTTGATATTGAGTTGCATGAGCTGTTTGAATATTTTGGAGATTAATTTTTTTTTAACATCTTCATTGGACTATAATTGCTTTACAATGGTGTGTTAGTTTCTGCTTTATAACAAAGTGAATCAGTTATACATATACATATATCCCCATATCTCCTCCCTCTTGCGCCTCCCTCCCACCCCCCCATCCCACCTCTCTAGGTGGTCACAAAGCACAAAGCTGAGCTCCCTGTGCTATGTGGCTGATCCCCACTAGCTATCTATTTTACATTTGGTAGTGTATATATGTCAATGCTACTCTCTCACTTTGTCCCAGCTTACCCTTCCCCATCCCCCTCTCCTCAAGTCCATTCTCTACATCTGCATCTTTATTCCTGCCCTGCCCCTAGGTTCTTCAGAACCATTTTTTTTTTTTTTTAGATTCCATATATTGTGTTAGCACACAGTATTTGTTTTTCTCTTTCTGACTTACTTCACTCTGTATGACAGACTCTAGGTCCATCCACCTCACTACAAATAACTCCATTTCGTTTCTTTTTATGGCTGAGTAATATTCCATTGTATATACATGCCACATCTTCTTTATCCATTCATCTGTCAATGGACACTTAGGTTGCTTCCATGTCCTGGCTATTGTAAATAGACCTGCAGTGAACATTGTGGTACATGACTCTTTTTGAATTATGGTTTTCTCAAGGTATCTGCCCAGTAGTGGGATTGCTGGGTCATATGGTAGGTCTATTTTTAGTCTTTTAAGGAACCTCCATACTGTTCTCCATAGTGGCTGTATCAATTTACATTCCCACCAACAGTGCAAGAGGGTTCCCGTTCCTCCACACCCTGTCCAGCATTAATTGTTTATAGATTTTTTGATGACGGCCATTCTGACTGGTGTGAGGTGATACCTCAGTGTAGTTTTGATTTGCACTTCTCTAATGATTAATGATGTTGAGCATTTTTTCATGTGTTTGTTGGCAATCTGTGTATCTTCTTTGGAGAAGTGTCTAGGTCTTCTACCCATTTTTGGATTGAGTTGTTTGTTTTTTTGATATTGAGTTGCACGAGCTGCTTGTACATTTTGGAAATTAATCTTCTGTGAGTTGTTTCATTTGCAAATATTTTCTCCCATTCTGAGGGTTGTCTCTTCATCTTGTTTATGGTTTCCTTTGCTGTGCAAAAGCTTTTAAGTTTCATTAGGTCCCATTTGTTTATTTTTGTTTTTATTTTCATTACTCTAGGAGGTAGGTCAAAAAAGATCTTGCTGTGATTTATGTCCAAGAGTGTTCTGAGACAGTCGATTTTTAAAATGGTACTTGGTCATGGCCTTTGGTACATGATGGTGACAGTTAGGGAAGCCCTTTCTACTTCATCTACATACCGCATTCTCTCTTAGGTTTATTCTAATGCAATGTTTAAAGAGATATGTGAGCATTTAAGAAGTTTGGAATATGTGAACATAATATTAAATAACAACATAGTACTTCATAAGATTAAATATGTCCATGAAAATTAAAAATATAATTTTCCTTAATAACAGATTTTTCTCTATTTCACTTTAGCCCCAAAACCTTTCCATAGGCCCACAGCTGTATATTAAATTGTCCTATTTTAACAGCAGGTGTTAATAACAAGATATTCATTATAATGAACACATATTTAAATAACAAAACTCCCCAACATAAAACATTTTTAAGTGAAGAAATTCAATTCCCTCTAGGGGAACATAAGAGTATAGAAAAAAGGAATCAGAAGCAACTCTCCCATGCCTTTTGGACTACTGTTCCACTGCATTTGAACTCTAACTCGTGAAGCATGCTTTATGGCTGAATATGGAGGTCAGGGAAAGAAGCATAGGAAGAAGGAGGGCAGAGGACCAGACTGAACTTGAAAAACGGTTCAGGAAGGGAGGTGGCTTTGCTAGAGGATCAGGAGGAGGCATTTGAAAGAGGTTCCCCACCACAGTCCCTAGAAGTACAGAGAGGAGAGGAAGAAGAGATGAAAGGAGGCTCAGCACAGTACAAGATTCCCTATGAAGGGCTAGAGAGCAGTGATGAGCTGTAGGGGGACTAGCTCAACAACTCCCAGCTCAGCTCTGAGACACACCACTGTACACTGGGGGAATGATGGATGGTGTGTCAAGATTTAGTTGCTGCCAAGATGAAAGACAAGAGAGCCTTTTTTTTAAAAAAAATATCCCATCACTATTCCTCAGTAAAAGGACTATTCGATTTGACTAATTATAGTTGAAACACTACCAATGAGAAGAAATTTTCAGAAAAAAGGAAGAAATGGATTCCTTATATGCATACACTGTACATGTTAGTATATGCATATAAGGAATGTTGACTGTTGACTTGTTCTTTCAGAAAATTGACATAAAATAATGGAGATTTTAAAACATATAGTTGTATATGTATCTTTTTTCCCCTTAATGCTGATGCAACACCTTAAAAACAGGTATTTTTAACTTAATATAAATGCTATAACATGAATTTGGTAGGTCCTGCTATTTAAAATATTCCCAACAAGAAGAAAAAGAAATAGCCTTGTTTCACTCTTTCTCATTATTGAAGGAAATACTAATCTTTCTCTTAGAACTGTTAACATTAAATATCACAAGGCATGTAAAATGCTCAGCACAGTGCCTGTCTGTAGTAAGTGCTCAATTAAATATTCTTATTATCATTATTTTATTAAAGAGGAGCAGATTCTGAGATAATGTCTACTTTTCGAACTTTGGACTTCACAGGACAATGCTAATGCCCTTTCTACATTTCATTTGGAAAAACTTACCTCCTGCAAATGAGACTCCTTTTTCTTTGCAGACAAATTTAAATGCTTGTCAAGAATAGAATAGTATTTTTCACTCTCCTTGTCAAATTTCTTCTTTCCATCCTAGGAGATCAAAGAAACAACAAAACATTCAAATTAGAGAATCAAGAAAACCTTGATTTCCACCATCCTCATCAAACATCCGCTGAAATTATTTAATAAAGATTTAGTGAGCTTCAACTACGTGCAAAACTTGATGAAGTAGAGTAGGAAGAAGGATGTGAAACGAAATCATTTGAGCATGTATTCTGATCTCAAAGAAGTTCATGGAACTATAGTATGGAGGGGGCAGGCTGCCTACAGTAGAATCCCTTTGAACACTTTATAACTGATTCTCAGCAAGAAATTCTGACCTGGGATAGGACCAAGAGAAAACATCTCTTTTAGGCTTTTTGGTGATTCAGATGAGTTAATATACAACCAGTTTAGAGAACCACTTGCACACTCTTCTCAAGGAATCATAATATTTCCCAGCCACAAAAAAGATGCCTCTTACTGAGCTCTGCCCACCAGAGCAACAGTCAGCTCTACCCACCACCAGTCCCTCCCATCAGGAAACTTACACAAGCCTCTTAGATAGCCTCATCCACCAGAGGGCAGACAGCAGAAGCAAGAAGAATTACAATCCTGCAGCCTGTGGAAGAAAAACCACATTCATAGAAAGATAGACAAGATGAAAAGGCAGAGGGCTATGTACCAGATGAAGGAACAAGATAAACCCCCAGAAAAACAACTAAATGAAGTGGAGATAGGCAACCTTCCAGAAAAAGAATTCAGAATAATGATAGTGAAGATGATCCAGGACCTCGAAAAAAGAATGGAGGCAAAGATCGAGAACATGCAAGAAATGTTTAACAAAGATCTAGACGAATTAAAGAACAAACAGAGATGAACAATACAGTAACTGAAACGAAAACTACTCTAGAAGGAATCAATAGCAGAATAACTGAGGCAGAAGAACGGATAAGTGACCTGGAAGACAGAATGGTGGGATTCACTGCTGTGGAACAGAATAAAGAAAAAAAGAATGAAAAGAAATGAAGACAGCCTAAGAGACCTCTGGGACAACATTAAATCAACAACATTCACATTATAGCGGTCCCAGAAGGAGAAGAGAGAAAGGACTAGAGAAAATATTTGAAGAGATTATAGTCAAAAACTTCCATAACATGGGAAAGGAAATAGGCACCCAAGTCCAGGAAGCGCAGTGAGTCCCATACAGGATAAACACAAGGAAAAACAGGCCGAGACACATATTAATCAAATTGGCAAAAATTAAAGACAAAGAAAAATTATTCAAAGCAGCGAGGGAAAAACGACAAATAACATACAAGGGAATTCCCATAAGGTTAACAGGTGATTTCCCAGCAGAAACTCTACAAGCCAGGAGGGAGTGGCATGATATACGTAAAGTGATGAAAGGGAAAATCCTACAACCAAGATTACTCTACCTGGCAAGGATCTCATTCAGATTCGAAGGAGAAATCAAAAGCTTTACAAACAAGCAAAAGCTAAGAGAATTCAGCACCACCAAACCAGCTCTACAACAAACGCGAA
Organism: Aethalodelphis obliquidens; assembly: GCF_003676395.1. Lineage (NCBI taxonomy): Eukaryota > Metazoa > Chordata > Mammalia > Artiodactyla > Delphinidae > Aethalodelphis > Aethalodelphis obliquidens. The sequence goes on along the minus strand of NW_020838004.1, from coordinate 10,339,664 downwards.
AGGAAATTCTTTGTGGGAAACACAAGAGAAGAAAAGGACCTACAAAAACAACCCCAAAATAATTAAGAAAAGGGTCATAGGAACATATATATCAATAATTACCTTAAACATGAATGGATTAAATGCTCCAACCAAAAGACACAGGCTTGCTGAATGGATACAAAAACAAGACCCATATATATGCTGTCTACAAGAGACCCACTTCAGACCTAGGGACATATACAGACTAAAAGTGAGGGGATGGGAAAAGATATTCCATGCAAATGGAAATCAAAAGAAAGCTGAAGTAGCTATACTCATTATCAGATAAAATAGACTTTAAACTAAACAATGTTACAAGAGACAAGCAAGGACACTACATAATGATCAAGGGATCAAACCAAGAAGAAGATATAACAATTATAAATATATATGCACACGACACAGGAGTACCTCAATACATAAGGCAACTGCTAGCAGCTATAAAAGAGGAAATCGACAGTAACACAATAATAGTGTGGGACTTTAACACCTCACTTATACCAATGGACAGATCATCCAAACAGAAAATTGATAAGGAAACACAAGCTTTAAATGACACAATAGACCAGATAGATTTAATTGATATTTATAGGACATTCCACCCAAAAACAGCAGATTACACTTTCTTCTCAAGTGCGCACGGAACATTCTCCAGGATAGATCACATCTTGGGTCACAAATCAAACCTCAGTAAATTAAAAAAAATTGAAAGCATATCAAGCATCTTTTCTGACCACAATGCTTGAGATTAGAAATGAATTAGAGGGAAAAGAACGTAAAAAGCACAAACACATGGAGGCTAAACAATACGTTACTAAATAACCAAAAGATCACTGAAGAAATCAAAGAGGAAATCAAAAAATACCTACAGACAAATGACAGTGAAAACACAATGATCCAAAACCTATGGGGTGCAGCAAAAGCAGTTCTAAGAGGGAAGTTTATAGCTATACAAGCCTAACTCAAGAAATAAGAAACATCTCAAATAAACAATCTAACCTTACACCTAAAGGAACTAGAGAAAGAAGAACAAACAAAACCCAAAGTTAGCAGAAGGAAACAAATCATAAAGATCAGAGCACAAATAAATGAAATAGAAACAAAGAAAACAATAGCAAAGATCAATAAAAGTAAAAGCTGGTTCTTTGAGAAGATAAACAAAATTGATAAACCGTTAGCCAGACTCATGAAGAAAAAGAGGGAGAGGACTCAAATCAATAAAATTAGAAATGAAAAAGGAGAAGTTACAACAGACACCGCAGAAATACAAAGCATCCTAAGAGACTACTACAAGCAACTGTATGCCAATAAAATGGACAACCTGGAAGAAATGGACAAATTCTTACACAGGTATAACCTTTCAAGACTGAACCAGGAAGAAATAGAAAATATGAACAGACCAATCACAAGTAATGAAATTCAAAGTGTGATTAAAAATCTTCCAAAAAACCAAAGTCCAGGACCAGATGGCTTCACGGGGGAATTCTATCAAACATTTAGAAAAGAGCTAACACCCATCCTTCTCAAACTCTTCCAAAACTTGTAGAGGAAGGAACGCTCCCAAACTCATTCCATGAGGCCACCATCACCTGATACCAAAAGCAGACAAAGATACTACAAAAAAAGAAAATTACAGACCAATATCACTGATGAATATAGATGCAAAAATCCTCAACAAAATACTAGCAGACAAAATCCAACAACACATTAAAAGGATCACACACCATGATCAAGTGGGACTTATCCTAAGGATGCAAGGATTCTTCGATATACGCAAATCAATCAATGTGATATATCATATTAACAAATTGAAGAAGAAAAACCATATGATCATCTAAATAGATGTAGAAAAAGCTTTTGACAAAATTCAACACCAGTTTATGATAAAAACTCTCCAGAAAGTGGGCATAGAGGGAACCTACCTCAACATAATAAAGGCCATATATGACAAACCCACAGCAAACATCATTCTCAATGGTGAAAAAATGAAAGCATTTCCTCTAAGGTCAGGAACAAGACAAGGATGTCCACTCTCACCACTATTATTCAACATAGTTTTGGAAGTCCTAGCCACGGCAATCAGATAAGAAAAAGAAATAAAAGGAATCCAAATTGGAAAAGAAGTGAAACTGTCACTGTTTGCAGATGACATGATACTACACATAGAGAATCCTAAAAATGCCACCAGAAACTACTAGAGCTAATCAATGAATTTGGTAAAGTTGCAGGATACAGAATTAATGCACAGAAATCTCTTGCATTCCTATACACTAATGATGAAAAATCTGAAAGAGAAATTAAGGAAACACTCCCATTTACCACTGCAACAAAAACAATAAAATACCTAGGAATAAACTTACCTAGGGAGACAAAAGACCTGTATGCAGAAAACTATAAGACACTGGTGAAAGAAATTAAAGATGCTACCAACAGATGGAGAGATATACCATGTTCTTGGATTGGAAAAATCAACATTGTGAAAATGACTACACCACCCAAAGCAATCTACAGATTCAATGCAATCCCTATCAAATTACCAATGGCATTTTTTATAGAACTAGAACAAAAAGTCTTAAAATTTATATGGAGACACAAAAGACCCCGAACAGCCAAAGTAGTCTTCAGGTAAAAACACGGAGCTGGAGGAATCAGACTCCCTGACTTCGGACTATACTACAAAGCTACAGTAATCAAGACAATATGGTACTGGCACAAAAACAGAAACATAGATCAATGGAACAAGATAGAAAGCCCAGAGCTAAACCCATGCACCTATGGTCAACTAATCTATGACAAAGGAGGCAAGGATATACAATGGAGAAAAGACAGTCTCTTCAATAAGTGGTGCTGGGGAAACTGGACAGCTACATGTAAAAGAATGAAATTAGAACACTCCCTAACACCATACACAAAAAAAAACTCAAAATGGATTTGAGACCTAAATGTAAAATTGGACACTATAAAACTCTTAGAGGAAAACATAGGAAGAACACTGTTTGACATAAATCACGGCAAGATCTTTTCTTGATCCACCTCCTAGAGTAATGGACATAAAAACAAAAATAAACAAATGGGACCTAATGAAACTTCAAAGCTGTTGCACAGCAAAGGATACCATAAACAAGACGAAAAGGCAACCCTCAGAATGGGAGAAAATATTTGCAAACGAATCAATGAACAAAGGATTAATCTCCAAAATATATAAACAGCTCATGCAGCTCAATATTAAAGAAACAAACAACGTAATCCAAAAATGGGCAAAAGACCTAAATAGACATTTCTCCAAAGAAGACATACAGATGGCCCAGAAGCACATGAAAAGCTGCTCAACATCACTAATTATTAGAGAAATGCAAATCAAAACTACAATGAGGTATCACCTCACACCAGTTAGAATGGGCATCATCAGAAAATCTACAAACAACAAATGCTGGAGAGGGTGTGGAGAAAAGGGAACCCTCTTGCACTGTTGGTGTGAATGTAAATTGATACAGCCACTATGAAGAACAGTATGGATGTTCCTTAAAAAACTAAAAATAGAATTACCATATGATCCAGCAATCCCACTACTGGGCATATACCCAGAGAAAACCATAATTCAAATAGACACATGCACCCCAATGTTCACTGCAGCACTATTTACAATAGCCAGGTCATGGAAGCAACCTAAATGCCCATCAACAGACGAATGGATAAAGAAGTTGTGGTATATACATACAATGGAATATTACTCAGCCATAAAAAGGAACGAAATTGAGTCATTTGTTGAGACATGGATGGATCTAGAGACTGTCATACAGAGTGAAGTAATAAGTCAGAAAGAGAAAAACAAATATCGTATATTAACGCATATATGAGGAACCTAGAAAAATGGTACAGATGAACCAGTTTGTAGGGCAGAAGTTGAGACACAATTGTAGAGAACAAACATATGGACACCAAGGGGGGGAAAACCGCGGGGGGGTGGGGATGGTGGTGTTCTGAATTGGGTGATTGGGATTGACATGTATACACTAATGTGTATAAAATTGATGACTAATAAGAACCTGCTGTCTAAAAAAATAAATAAAATAATATATATATTTTTAAAAAAGATGCCTGATATTTCATACAACTCATTTTTGACAGGAAGGAAAATAGACCTTCAAAACCTGGTAGCGTGAAATAATTAGAACAGTTCAGTCAAGTCAAAAGGATTAGCAACATCTGTGTCATATACTCAACAGAACTCTAATAGCTGACCTTTGCATATCCCTAAAATGACACTGTTCTCTAGGAGAGCTGTAAACCAGTCTAGTCTTTTGTGGAGGAGGAGGATACTTTACCTTTTATCCTCTGGCATACTTTTATAGAAATGCAAATGGAATAAAATCTTAAAGAGAACAGGACATGCCTGGGCATATAATCTTCTTCAACTATAAATATGTTATCCACCAGGTATGTCTTTTCCATTCATGGGTCCATATGAAATAAATACTAGGTGATCACACTCATAAATTTTATTGGCTAAAGAAGTACTATTCCTTGCTTTTATTTCAGTGTCTCTTGAAGTGCAAGAGCTGGACCACCTTAATCAGAGTCAAGTATTTTAAAGCCTATTAAAAGTGTAGATTCTTATTTCCCTCATATAGAGATTCAGACATTGTTATTTTTAACAAGCTCTGTGATTATTACGCATAATGCTTTGCTTCATTATTTGCATATGTATTTGGAGGAGATTAATTAAAAATGATGGACGGATGGATGAGGAGAGGAGAGGAAGGGAGTTTGGGAGTTAGGGAAGAAGAAAGGAGAAGAGGGGCAGGCCTCTGACCTGTCTTTCTGAGGACCCTGAGGGTGTCAGATCCAGGTTAATACATCCACAGAATTCCATTTTGACCCACTGGCACTCTAAACGTTTTATCTCCTCAATTGTATTTCCAGGAACCCATCATGATCTAGTTGCAAAGATGGGACTTTAGAAACTTAACTGGTAAAATGGCATTAAATGGAAAGAGCAAGTAGGGTTCTGCTGTAAAGGTTCTAGTTACTTTTAGATCTTTGAAGAGTACTGGTATGTCTGTGTATTACAGTATTATACCTGTAAATGACGAGGGGGGGAAATCAACATCTTCAAAGCATTTTTATTATTTAAGGAGAAAATGTGGCTCTACTAGAAGAAACAAAATTGAAAAATAAAAAGTGGCATTCCCATCCAAAAAAGGTCTTTTGAGGAACTCACACAACAAAACGTACAGGAGAGAACCCAAAAGAAAGCAGAGAAGTCCAAGGTTCAGAATGGGAGGAGCTTGTCCTGTCCACGGTTGAAAGAGATACCTGGGTGAACATTCCATCATTAGCTCAGTGGACGTTACTCTTTAATCTGGCATTTCATGCCCACAACTGACCTGCCCAAGCAATTTCTCCAAAAGTCTCTCTCATTAGCCCTTTATTTATTTATTTATGTTTTGCGGTACGCGAGCCTCTCACTGTAGTGGCTTCTCCTGTTACAGAGCACAGGCTCCGGACGTGCAGGCTCAGTGGCCCAGCCACTCCACGGCATGTGGGATCTCTCCGGACCGGGGCACGAACCCGTGTCCCCTGAATCGGCAGGCGGACTCTCAACCACTGCGCCACCAGGGAAGCCCTCTCTCGTTAGCCCTTTTGAGCTCCTATTCTCTGTTCTCTGCAGACCACCTCCTCTCTGATACTTTTTCCAACAACCACATATTCAAGTTAGATCTACTCTTAGCATCCAGCTTAAACAGACCTCATTCACATGTCCCCTCCATCAACTCTCTCTCCCTTTGGATGCTCATATAGCTTTATATATGAGTTTCTTATGGTGTTCATGTCCTACATTGTAGCAGGGAAATTTATGCATGTATCTTCTCATCCTTAAAACTGAAAATTTGAGAGAGTGCTCAATAAATATCTAATGAACAAGCGAAATTATTCCTCTTATAACACGGCACCACAGTCCCTCACAAACATTCCATTTGATCAAAAAAACCAATATCCATGATATAAGGGACAATTCTGCACAAATGGCCTTAACTCAATCTCAGTGATACATGAATACTGGGGGCAACCAGCTGCCTTACAGTGTAGTACACAAAACTTTCATCTTACAATAGGGGGCTTAAAATTTCTCACTGTGCAGAGAAGAAACTATTTGGGGGAAAAGAGAACACAGCTGTGGTGACTACACTTGCATCTTTGTTTTTCAGTCCGTGTTTGATGGTGTTTTGGGAAATGTTAATTCCATGCCAACACATCAGCATTCCTGGCAATACAAAAATCGTTCCCAGAAGCACTTCCTGGACTCTTATTCAAACCCTGGCCCTTCACACCACCAGGCCCGGGAAAAGGATTTACTCAAAGGGTCCCATGATGTAGACAACAAAAACACACTCAGTTCTAGCATAAAATTAAAGAGCTGAGTTGAAAGAGTAGGATACGTGAAGGACAGCTATAATCTAAGGAAGCATGTTCTTGAAAGCCAAGAGCACTTCTTGCAACTCACATCTCCCCCCAAAAGCCGTGATTTACTGCTCCTGTAAGTCAAGTCTTATTTGGCCTTAGTAACTTAATACTACACAGCTACCTCCTGTCCTTTGTGTTACTTGTCGTGGATATCAAGTGAAGAATTTTCTCTGAAACCAGTGCTGCAGAAGGAAGGGAAAATAACACACAAATCTTTACTAAACACTGTATGTGATCGATGTCTTCTTATTATCATACCGTGACTCAAAGAAAGGGAGACTATGTCACAATGGTATGACATTTTCTATAAACCCACAGTAAATGCATTTGAAATAGGTAATCATGTAAAATGAAATCATATATATGTGTAATATATGTTTGTATGTGTGTGTGTGTTATAAAATCTTAAAATATACCATCAAAAATGGCAAATTAATCCCCAAACCCAATTACGGTTGCAAAAGTGTAAGATAAGTTCAAGGTCTTCAATTTGTGTTCCAAGCTACACTGTATTTACTCTGAGCACATTATCACTTAGCTTCTAAGATTAGCAACTGTGGTCATGCCACACCTTCACTGCATACCCTGAAGTAAGGAACAGGAAGAAAACTCCAAGTGTCAATCTTACTCTTAAAGTTGTTGTATATGAAAAAAAGTCAAATATTCATATAAACTATAGGTCTCTCACATAAATAAAAAGTGTTAAATTAAAATTATACACAACTGTTAAAATCAAGGCCTAATCAATGCCTTGCATTGACCACAAGAGGGTACCAAACGTGAAAAATAGACTCTACCACAACATTTAGAAAATCACAAAGAGAAATTCTCAAAGCTTTATCTAATTGCATTTTTTTCTATAAAAGATTAACGCAAAGCTTTGTTTAAACAGCTGTCTTAGCAACCTTTATTTTAATGTTACCATGATCAAATTTTTTTTAAATAGAGGAAATGAAAAAGTATTTTCTATATTCCTTTTTTTTTAAAATGGAGCACATATTTAGGATTTATGCATCTGAATTTTAAGACAACTTCAAGCTTATAATTGCCACTCAGGATATTGCAAAATTTCCCATGCAACTATTTAAGTCAACATGTTAGCATAACCATCAGCTAAATAAGCATTATACATATATTTTGAAAATCCTTCGAGTGAATGCATAGTAGTAGAAATAGTAATACGAAGAGTAATAATAAATACTGATAGCTAAATTTCTATTCCAGAAAAATGTGTAATTCTTATAAACTGGCACCATGCTAGGCATTGAGAGGAAAAGGTATAGCTCTAACTACCAAACCCGGCTAGACTTCTTTCTCCTCTGATAGTGGGACTTCCTCACTGCTCGGAACAGCAGCCTAGGGTGACACTACCATTTCTAAGTCTGAGAAGGGCCAGATGCTTGGATATTCCACACACTTGCTACCCACACAGGAGTTTCCCGAGGTCCAAGAGATGCCTGGTATCCAGAAACCCAGGTTGTTGAGAATCCTAGTATAGCTTTCACAGCAATGTCCTGCCTCTGGGTAACTGCACCCAACCATTCCCAGTCTCCCAAGCCATTCCCCACCAAGTCCCTCCTCCTCAATCTGCTGAAATACAGACATTCCAAAAGGGCTCCTTCCTGGGCAGTTGCACCAGCACAATCCATTGTATCTGCCCCATTCCAATTATCTCACCACTACCACGTCCAGGTGATCAGATTCACAGGAGCCAGAGGTTTCATATTTGCCTCTATAATGAACTCTTACAAATCGGAAAGACAGAAAAACAGATAAAAATATATGTGAAGGATATGAAGGAATAACACAAAAGAAAGCCAAAAGAGTAACAAACATATAAAGAACTTTTCAAACTCATTAGTACTTAAGAGAAAAGCAAATTAAAATATTAAGATATCACATTATATCTATCAGCTATTTTTTTTTTTAACATCTTTATTGGAGTATAATTGCTTTACAATGGTGTGTTAGTTTCTGCTTTATAACAAAGTGAATCAGTTATACATATACATATATCCCCATATCTCTTCCCTCTTGCGTCTCCCTCCCTCCCACCCTCCCTATCCCACCCCTCTAGGTGGTCACAAAGCACCAAGCTGATCTCTCTGTGTTATGCGGCTGCTTCCCACTAGCTATCTATTTTATATTTGGTAGTGTATATATGTCCATGCCACTCTCTCACTTTCTCCCAGCTTACCCTTCCGCCTCCCTGTATCCTCAAGTCCATGCTCTAGTAGGTCTGTGTCTTTATTCCCGTCTTGCCCCTAGGTTCTTCATGTCCACTTTTTTTTTTTTTTTTTACATTCCATATATATAGCATAATGTTTTTTTGTTTGTTTGTTTGTTTGTTTGTTTGTTTGTTTTTTGATAGGTATACCTGGATTTAATTCTCACTTCTACTGCTTGGTAGCTGGATAGCCTTAGGCAAGTTTCATACCTCCCTGAAATTCACTTAATTCAGTCTGTAAAATGGCATAATAACTTATTATAGCATCCTTTTAGGAATTTTAAATCAGTTCTTGAAATAAAAGTACACAATATATAGACAAGTATGGATTCCTCAATAGGTGTTTGACCTTTCATTTCTCCAGTATCCCACCAGCATCAAATAAAGAAAAATACTTTTTAAAATTTACGAATATTTCATTGTTGTAAAGTTAAAGCCATAAAAATAATCAAATGGCCTACTATCATACCGTTAGAAGGAAAAAAAAAAAAAAAAGGTGTTCATGAGAGTTCCATATTAGAATACAAGTTTTCCTTAGGCACCTGTTTATGTATGCTATTCTGCTCTTTACAATAAATAATTAAATTTAAAAGACTTAATTCCTCACTTTTAAGACCTTATTAGTTTACAAATTACATATTGACCTATGCTAAATTTTATACCGACCCATGCTAATGAATTCAGTACAGAAAACAAAAAACACTGCACTCAAACTACATATATATATATATATATATATATATATAACTTATATGAGAATTGCTACTCCAGCTTTCTTTTGGTTTCCATTTGCATGAAATACCTTTTTCCATCCCCTTACTTTCAGTCTGTATGTGTCTCTAGGTCTGAAGTGGGTCTCTTGTAGACAGCAAATATATGGGTCTTGTTTTTGTATCCATTCAGCCAATCTGTGTCTTTTGGTGGGAGCATTTAGTCCATTTACATTTAAGGTAATTATCGATATGTGTGTTCCCATTCCCATTTTCTTAATTGTTTTGGGTTTGTTATTGTAGGTCTTTTCCTCCTTTTGTGTTTCTTGCCTAGAGAAGTTCCTTTAGCAGTTGTTGTAGAGCTGGTTTGGTGGTGCTGAACTCTCTCAGCTTTTGCTTGTCTGTAAAGGTTTTAATTTCTCCATCAAATCTGAATGAGATCCTTGCTGGGTAGAGTAATCTTGGTTGCAGGTTTTTCTCCTTCAACACTTTCAATATGTCCTGCCACTCCCTTCTGGCTTGCAGAGTTTCTGCTGAAAGATCAGCTGTTAACCTTATGGGGATTCCCTTGTGTGTTATTTGTTGTTTTTCCCTTGCTGCTTTTAATATGCTTTCTTTATATTTAATTTTTGACAGTTTGATTAATATGTGTCTTGGCGTATTTCTCCTTGGATTTATCCTGTATGGGACTCTCTGTGCTTCCTGGACTTGATTAACTATTTCCTTTCCCATATTAGGGAAGTTTTCAACTATAATCTCTTCAAATATTTTCTCAGTCCCTTTCTTTTTCTCTTCTTCTTCTGTAACCCCTATAATTCGAATGTTGGTGCGTTTAATGTTGTCCCAGAGGTCTCTGAGACTGTCCTCAGTTCTTTTCATTCTTTTTTCTTTATTCTGCTCTGCAGTAGTTATTTCCACTATTTTATCTTCCAGGTCACTTATCCGTTCTTCTGCCTCAGTTATTCTGCTATTGATCCCATCTAGAGTACTTTTAATTTCATTTATTGTGTTGTTCATTGTTGCTTGTTTCATCTTTAGTTCTTCTAGGTCCTTGTTAACTGATTCTTGCATTTTGTCCATTCTATTGTCCATTCTATCTCCAAGATTTCGGATCAACCTTACTATCATTATTCTGAATTCTTTTTCTGATAGACTGCCTATTTCCTCTTCATTTGTTAGGTCTGGTGGGTTTTTATCTTGCTCCTTCATCTGCTGTGTGTTTTTCTGTCTTTTCATTTTGCTTATCTTACTGTGTTTGGGGTCTCCTTTTTTGCAGGCTGAAGGTTCGTAGTTCCTGTTGTTTTTTGTGTCTGTCCCCAGTGGCTAAGGTTGGTTCAGTGGGTTGTGTCGGCTTCCTGGTGGAGGGTACTAGTGCCTGTGTTCTGGTGGATGAGGCTGGATCTTGTCTTTCTGGTGGGCAGGTCCACGTCTGGTGGTGTGTTTTGGGGTGTCTGTAGACTTATTATGATTTTGGGCAGCCTCTTTGCTAATGGGTGGGGTTGTGTTCCTGTCTTGCTAGTTGTTTGGCATAGGATGTCCAGCACTGTAGCTTGCTGGTCGTTGAGTGAAGCTGGGTGCTGGCGTTGAGATGGAGATCTCTCGGAGATTTTTGCTGTTTGATATTATGTGCAGCTGGGAGGCCTCTTGTGGACCAGTGTCCTGAAGTTGGCTCTCCCACCTCAGAGGCCCAGCACTGACTCCTGGCTGCAGCACCAAGAGCCTTTCATCCACAGGGCTCCTTAATTTGGGATGATTCGTTGACTATTCAGGTATTCCACAGATGCAGGGTATATCAAGTTGATTGTGGAGCTTTAATCCGCTGCTTCTGAGGCTGCTGGGAGAGATTTCCCTTTCTCTTCTTTGTTCTCACAGCTCCCAGGGGCTCAGCTTTGGATTTGGCCCCGCCTGTGCGTGTAGATCGCCGGAGGGCGTCTCTTCTTTGCTCAGACAGGACGGGGTTAAAGGAGCCGCTGATTCGGAGGCTCTGGCTCACTCAGGCCGGGGGGTAGGGAGGGTCACGGAGTGTGGGGCGGGCCTGCAGCGGCAGAGGCCGGCGTGACGTTGCAGCCTGAGGTGCGCCGTGCGTTCTCCCGGGGGAGTTGTCCCTGGATTCCGGGACCCGGCAGTGGCGAGCTGCACAGGCTCCCCGGAAGGGCGTGTGGCTAGTGACCTGTGTTCGCACACAGGCCTCCTGGTGGCGGCAGCAGCGGCCTTAGCGTCTCATGTCTGTCTCTGGGCTCCGCACTTTTAGCCGCGGCTCGCGCCCGTCCCTGGAGCTCTCTCAAGCAGCGTTCTTAATCCCCTCTCCTCGTGCACCAGGAAACAAAGAGGGACGTAAAAGTCTCTTGCCTCTTTGGCAGGTCCAGACTTTTCCCCGGACTCTCTCCCGGCTAGCCGCGGTGCACTAACGCCCTGCAGGCTGTGTTCACGCCACCAACCTCAGTCCTCTCCCGGCGCTCCGACAAAAGCCGGAGCCTCAGCTCCCAGTCCCGCCCGCCCTGGCGGGCGAGCAGACAAGCCTCTCGGCTGGTGAGTTCCGGTCGGCCCGATCCTCTGCGCTGGAATCTGTCCGCTTTGCCCTCCGCACCCCTGTTGCTGTGCTCTCCTCCGCGGCTCCCAAGCTCCCCCACTCCGCCTCCCGAAGTCTCTACCCGCGAAGGGGCTTCCTAGTGTGTGGACACTTTTCCTCCTTCACAGCTCTCTCCCGCTGGTGCAGGACCCGTCCCTATCCTTTTGTCTCTGTTTAGTTTTTTCTTTTGCCCTAACCAGGTACGTGGGGGGTTCCTTGCCTTTTGGGAGGTCTGAGGTCTTCTGCCAGCGTTCAGTAGGTGCTCCGTAGGAGTTGTTCCACGCGTAGATGTATTTCTGGTGTATCTGTGGGGAGGAAGGTGATCTTCGCGTCTTACTCTTCCGCCATCTTCCCGGAAGTCCTCTCTATCAGCTATTGATTGGCAAGAGTTAGAAAGCTGAATAACACTACACGTTGAGTGAATTTGGAGACACAGGAACCCTTCTATATGGTGTGATTGTAGAGAAGTACAGCCTTTCCAAAGAGAAATTCAACATTTCTAAGTGGCATATATGTGTGCCCTAAAAAACAGCTTCTGGTGTACATCCCGAAAAGATACTCACAGAAAAGTCCATAAGGAAACACAAATGAGGATTTGTGAAAACAGGAAGATAGCCAGGGTATTTATTGGTGGACATAAATGAATTAGAAGCATACCATGAACTGGTAGGCATGAAGTAAATATTACATGTGGATGGATCTTAAAACACAATTTTGAGTGAAAACCACAAAGCACAAAATAGATAAATATCACAAAATCATTTATGTAAATTAAAGAGCCATGCATAGAAAAATAATACCAATTTTGTTAAGAACATAAGACATAAATATACACATTGAACTTATGAGAATGGTTGCTATATAAATATGAAAATGTGAATGCAGTATAAGTAAATGAATAAAACAAGAGAGCTGTGAACTAAAAAGGAAAATAGATGAGAAAAGATAAGAAAAATTAGAAGCTTAATCATGAAACCCAACATCTGACTAACAGAACTACTGAAAGAAAAAAATGTAGGGAGGGAATGACCAAAAAAATAATTCATGAAAATTTCCAGAACCGATAAAAAAAGTATCCATATTGAAATGACACAATATATACAAGGCACAATAAATGAGAAAATATTACAAAACCATGAATAAAATCAAAGCCTAAAAACAGAGGTCAAATAAAAATCATCAGAAATCAATAATGAACCCACAGCAACAACACAGGAAGTTGTAAAACAAAGGTGCAGTGCCTTCAAAATTCTCAGGAATAATGAATTCCGACCTAGATTTCTATATCCAAATTGTCAATCTAGATTGAGGGTAGAATAAAACTATTTACAAACACACAAGGTCTCAAAAGTTTTACTGTACTATCGTACTGTACTATTATTATACATTCTTCTCAAGCTCGCATGGAATGTTCACCAACACAGACTACATTCTGGGCCATAAAACACATCTTAGCAAATTTAAAAGAATAGAAATCATTCTCAGAGCACAGTGGAATTAAGTTGGAAATCAACAACATAAAGATAGCTGGAAAATCACAAAATACTCAGAGATTAAACAACACACTTCTAAATGACACATAGGTTAAAGAGAAAATCTGAAGAGAGATTAAAAACATTTTAAACTAAATGAAAATTAAACATTAAAATTTCTGGATACAGCAGAATCAATGCTTATAGGGAAAATTATAGCATTGAAAAACATTAAAGGGAATAAATGGATGAAATGAGGAAAATGGGAAGAAAGAAGACAGACAAAAGGAGCAGGAAGCAGAGGAGGTACTTATAATGCTACTTTAGACTTTAGGAGAGATAGAGAATGCTACTGAACGTTTTCGATGATTTTTGATTGTTAATCAATCCTCTTGTGGACTGTGCAAAGACAGAAGATTGCGATCAGGAGGGTGGATAGCGTCTGGAGTGGCTATAATCTTATGGGCTCTGGCATGACATCATGGATAAACCTAAAGTTACACAACTCTGCGCACTCCAGGCAGGATGTTTGGAAAATTACCCTGAGTGAGTTTAGGGATTTCCTAATGAAAAGTAATCCAAAGCTTTTCTTCATGCCCGACATTCAAATTTCTCTTCTTCTTGGATGACAGAGGACTTGGAGAATAAAATAAAAATCTCAGTCACAAAATTCAAAAACTATTGATAACATGGAAGGACAACAAACATGGGGACAAAAGACTGACACCATGACAGAGAATGCTCATGATAAGTACTGCATCTGACTGAGACAGAGAGAGGTGTTTTTCCTTAACTCCCAAAGTGAAAGCCACAGCGAGTGGAAATTAATTTTTCATATTATATTAATATTATACTTTTTTTAATCCAAAGTTCCTAGAAAACAGAGCCTGAGGCAAAGTTGTTGCCTGCTACAACTAGCGTACAACCTTGTGGAGCAACAGTAGAGAAAAAGGGAACAGACAGGAAAGGAGGAAAGAAGATACAAGTGTTTATTACTGAATGAACCACAGAAACAGGAGGAAAAACAGCCAGTTGCTCAGGCAATAAGGTACATATCCATTCAGGTTTTACAAAACCAACACACCTCAGGACATTTCCATTGGGTAAGCAAGGATTTATCTGCCAGTTTCTCCCATAAGTGGTCAACATTTGCTCCATGGGACAGGAACTCTCCTGAGTTCTTTCAGATTGTCATCTGGCCCTCCAGTAGTTGTGGGAGAGGCCAGAGCCCAGGGTCCACCCTCGTACTCTATCAAGAGTCCATATGTGATGAGCAACAGCCAATGGGCCACTGAGCCTGTGCACCACAGCTGCTGCAACTCCCACTGAAGCAGGGTGATGGGGGCCTGGCTGGAGCCAGGCCCTGATCATGTGTGAGGAATAAGAAGTGACAACCCTAGGCCACAGTTATCTTCTGAGCAAACCCTAAGGGCCTGGGAAGGGCATAAACTGGGCCTAATACCAATACACACATTCCTGAGATATGGATTTAAGATTTTATCTTGCTGAGTTTGCTATCTTTATGATTTTTGATAATAAAAGTATAACATTTTCAAGGAATTTGCAGACTCATTCACAACCTTGTTCTCTTGAGCCGATTTTGTACATTCAATATCATAGGCTTTCAAGAAGATCACGTTTATAAATAGGAAATAAGGTGTTATCATGATTCCCATGTTATACAGTGGAAAAATGAGGCTCATGGAAATTAACTATAGTCCACTCAATCAGCAAAAGGGTGGAGTCCAGACTAAAACACAAGACCTTTCTCAACATCAGCATAAATAGCACAACTGCTTAGTTCTAACATTTTAAAGGAAAATGACCCCCATCCTCCAAAGGGTTGAAGTGCCTTGGTCAATATCAAAGAATTACTCACTTGAGCCAAAGCTTGGAACAGCCCTCTCCTGTGTATAAGCTCATGGAATTCTTTATTTCTGCTTTTATCAAAAGCCTTTCTTGGCAGAGTGCCAGACTTTTCCACAGTAATAGAACCCCTAAATTGTAGCAGGGCACACAGCCGTCAAGAATAAAGATTGCATTTCCCAATCTCTTTTGTTCACAGAATATGAGCAGAAGCATTGGGGGGCCAGCTTCCAGAAGCCTTCCAAAAATGTCTGGTGCTCCTCCTTCAACCTTTTCTCCCACAGGGAAGAACATGCTCTGATCTTGTACTGCAGAATGCCCTTTCTGCTCAATTCCTCTGCCCTTCCTTCCTTGACTTTCAACATTAGGTTAACCTCAGAGGTTAACCTCTCTTTATGAGAACAAGTTATCATTGCAGGTATTTCTGTCTAAAGTCTAATTTCTACAGACAGACTGAAGGGCTTCCCAGGATAAAGATGACAGGAAAGAGAAGGACAGAATGTGTGTGTGTGTGTGCGTGTGCGAGTGCGTGCGTGTGTGTGTGCGTGTGTGTGAGAGAGAGAGAGAGAGAGAGAGAGAAATTGATTCTGATTGATTTATTCAGCCCAACATGCTAATAGTGTGGAGGTTGAGAAATCTTGGACTAGACTGTTAGCTAACATGGTATTTCCCACATGAAAAAAGGCTCAATGTGTAACTGCTGACCAGATGAATTATAATCAGCCAATTCTGTAAACACTGTCACACAGTCATAGCTATTCTCTGGATTTTATCACCAAGCGTATTACCTTGGACATGTTAACAACTCTAGGGCCTTGTTCATCTTATCTGTCACCTAATAGTTGGATTCAATGACTTCAGCTTAAACATTATGGAAGCAAGTAGAGTATAAAGTAGTTAACTGCTTAAAGCACAAACATGGTTATTTCTCTGGCATTGCTGTACATGAGCTTTTCCTAGGTACACCCACCATAAGAAAAACCTCAGAGGGATGGCCATTGGTGGTGTGGCCCTGCCAGTTGGCAAACAACCCCTGATACAAAAAGATAAATATCGACAGTCAGTAAGGTAGGGATTAGTAAGAAATAACTACTCTTTCACTTTCAGCAAGTATTGATACAATCTTAGCTACTCCTTGGTCTTATTTAGTTTGGGGTTTTAGACTCCAATCCTCAAAATGTCACACTAACTGCTAAGAACAATGAAAAGCTTAAAGGAATGAGACAAAGCATCAAAGGTTGCCAGCACTGAAAACTGTCAACTTGGTAGTTAAATGTGGAGGCTGGATGGTATTGGTACCAGTTGGCTACTTTCAAGCCACACAACTTAAGCCACAAACTTAAGAACAAATCTCAATTTTCATTCACAAAAATACACTTATTTTTTTTTTTTTTTACTCTACTGTGCTAGTTCAGCATTCAGTGCTGTTTGTGCCTGAAGTTTAAACAGCTACATATCACTTTTGCTTTATAAACAAGAAGTCTCTCCGTTTCGTCATATAAACATGATGAGAACACACTTGTGAGATGTAGTCTGTGTAGTCTAGAGTCACTGTCTTGCCTCTAGTGACGTTACCAAAATTATCACTCCTACATGTCCCTGAAGTGTAGACTGTTTATAACGATGCTGGTTATAAGGGAGGGCTGGTCAAACCTAATCCTGTTAAATTCTGTGAAGGAATATTTGTCAGAATACATTTAGACGCTTCTTCAGATTGTAAGACTAGAAGTGTAGATAACTGAAAAATCTTTTATTTTCACTGGAATGCAATCATGCTAAAATTCAAAATAGTCACAAACAATGCTTAATTCGTTCTTATTTATCAAAGAATAACAGAGAAAAACAAAAAAGATATTGGTTAGTAAAAGGTGGGCTTAACTCCTAGGCATAGAGTGATTCACTATTTCTCAAGAAATAGTTAATAAATGTTTTTAATGATGATCTTAGTCCAGCTTTGAGACTTAAAACAACCAAGTTGTGAAAATGAACAATGGAGAGAAGCTAAAATAAAATTTTCCACCAAGTGTATATAGAGCTTGACTTAAGAAATAGGATTATTCTTTATTAGGGAATTTACCAAATACAATTAGCAAAAATAATTCTTAAAAGTTTAGTACTGTGGCTACAAAAAGTTCAGAATTAATTAACATGATTTGTATTATTCTTTCTTCCAACTATTAACATGCCAAACAATATAAATATTTAGGTATTCTGATTTGCATAGATTTAAATAAACTTCCAAAGACACTTTCTCAAAGAAAGTTAAAATTTATGCCAAAGGATACAATTTTCTTTCAGTTAATTAAATTAAAAGAGTAGCCATCTGTGCTGTTTGTCAATTATTTGTGATTCTAAATTTTCCCTCACCTTAATTCTTATTTATGTCCTTTGGGTCATTCACTGTGGTCATTTCAAATAAGTGAAAAGGAAAGTTTTAGCCCAACCTAATCTCTTTTGTATATTATTAACAATACTCTTAGCATTAATTAGAAAGTTCATTTCAATGCAAAGGCTAAGAATAGGGGTTATCTATTTGTTCTTTCCTAGAGTCCAAATATTCTCTCTCCTTATCACAAGTCCAACTTGAACCACAAGTTCAATAAATTTATTTAAGCTGAGTAAAATTAATTTAGAATAGCATAAAAGTGAAATTTAAGACCCTAAGACTCAAAAAGCCCTAATTTAATCCCATAAAGAAACACGCACAGGGCTTCCCTGGTGGTGCAGTGGTTGAGAGTGCCGGTTCGTGCCCCGGTCCGGGAAGATCCCACATGCAGCGGAGCGGCTGGGCCTGTGAGCCATGGCCGCTGAGCCTGCGCGTCCGGAGCCTGTGCTCCGCAACGGGAGAGGCCACAACAGTGAGAGGCCTGCGTACCGCAAAAAAAAAAAAAAAGAAACACACACACACATGCCCCTAAATGTCTCTCTAAAGAGCAGCGCTGGTTGAATAAGGATTCTGTCATTCCTCATCAAATGATCCTTCAACCCTCCACGGAATCACATTATTCGAATGCTCCTGGCATTCTGACGAACACATGATGAGCACGAGGAGGGAAATCTAAGGTGAAGGAAATAATTTACAAGTTCTTTTAGTTGCTTGTAAAATCTGAGTATTTCACATGGTGACCACCTGTTCTCTGAGTATTTCACACGGTGTTCCACCAGTTGAGGAAACAGCAGAAGGAAATGGACTAAATTTGAGATATTTAGGTTAGTCATAGGGAAGAATTTTTAAACTACTTAGTATATCTGACGATGCTGGTAGACAAGAGGTCATAACAACTAACAAATATGACCAAGTGGGCCAGACACTTCTTCCTGAGAGCTCCGTCATTGGATTAACATGGAAAGCCAGAAATAAAAAATGCTTCTGTTTTATGGGCACACAGAAATCAACAGCTAACTTGACAGTACATGGGAACTATGGTGACTGACTAGAAACCTGGCATTTTAAGACTTTTCCAGAAGGAGCTATAAGGCCTTCTTTGTGAATATTTTCTTCATTTGGTTCTAGACAGATGTCATATATAATCAGTCACTTTATAAAAGTGACTTCTTTTTATCATACTTTCTAAACACAGAACTAAGACACCAGATTTTACAGTGTGAATTAGGGATAAGCCTACAGCACTACTTTGTTAGAGCCTGAATCCATCAGTATAACACAACTTACCAACTAGTAAACAGAATCTTCAAGCAACAGACTGCTATTGGTTATAATCTGACCCAGATCAGGAGCCACTGAGTACCTGTTTTCCGAACAACAGGTTACTCCCAGGACACAGCTCACTTGCCTCAACTGTGCTAGTTCAAAAATACATACAGTGAAAGGCATATCTTTCAGGGACTTCGATTGTTGCAACTTGTTCAGCGTCTGCCCACATTACACAGGGCTTTCGTTCAGGGTATTTTATTATACATTTTTTTTCTTTAGTGCTTTTCTCTGGGAATGATCTAAGAAAGGCTACCTTTCTCCTACAAACACCCTGATTTATTCATTCAATTAATACTGAACACTCTAAGGACAAACATGAGCAAGACATACTGTCTATGCTCAAGGCCCTCATAGTCTAGTGGGGGAGAGAGACAAAGCAAAGCAAAGACAATAAAACGCATTAGTCAGACAAAGGGGACCAGTGCATGACATGGGTCAGGACCAAAAATGATTAACCTACTTCCAAGTGCAAAAAGGCCATTTGGGAGGTAAGTTATGGTTGTCAAAGAATAAAATTTCTACACATCCTAATAAGTTTTAGACCCTAGACCCCATGCTTTATATCATTCATAAAGTTTTATATGGAGGGAGGTTGAGGGGCAGAGAAAGATCAGATTTATTTTAAGTGAGATTCCTCTGGTAGCAAAATGAAGGAAGCATTTGAGAGGGGAAGTATAGCCAAGAAATAATTGAGGCCTGAATTAAAAAGAAAAAATACAGGAATAAGTACAAAGGTATCAATTCAGGAAATCATCCATGACTTGGTGACTGTACAGACATGAGGGGTGACAGCAGGTGTGAAGGACGACAAAGCTAGAAAAAACAGGAATGTGCCTATGAACTAAGACAGGGAAACCTGCCATTCTTTCAAACTGCTCCCTTTCCCTAAACATCCACATCTAGACATCCTGCCTATGATTTCTGCCTCCAAAATGTATTTCAAAACTTCCATTTCTAGATTTCAAATTCACTGCAATAATTTAGGGCCCTGAGGTCTCCCAGCTAAACTATGTTAATTAACACCTACCTGGTCTTCTTGCAGATGGTGTTCCTTGTCCCTACTCGTTATGTATATTTGAGTTAGAATATTTAATCCAAAACACAGTTCTTACTATCAGGTTTCCCTAGATAAATTTTCCAAAAACTACAGAAAAAAAGTCCACTCCCAGCAAAGCAAACAAGACGTTTGGTAATGCAGCACTAACATATCTCTTTGATCTCATCTCCAACACTTCCAACTCCGTATTTTATGTTCTAGTAACACCAGCATTCCTGAAGTTCTTCCCACAAACCATTACGACCTCTTGCCTGCTTTGCCTATGCTCTCTGTTCTGCCCGAAAAGCCCTTCTTCCCTGGTTAACTCTCACTCATCTCTCAAGACTCATCCCAGGCATCACCTTTCCAGAGATCAGACTTCCACATTAGATCAAGTGCCTTTTGTGTCCCCAAAGCACTCCGTACCTATATATACCTCTAACTCAGCATTTATCATGACATATACATAAACTGTCTCTATTTCATCCATCAGTAGTTGCTGACTTTGAGTTATTTCCTACAACTTAACGCATCTTTGCACCTTCAAGTCAAAAAAAAATGTCTACCTGCCATAAAAAAGGTTAGTAAATGTTTTTAGACCTAAGGATCTGAAGACTGTATATAAATAGGGTCAGCTGGGGGATGGGGGGTGGGGGGGGACAAGGACAAGAAAATATGAGGAACTTGCTATAGGCTACACACACTTTTGTTCCTGATTCTTCTGTGAATAAAAGTCCTATGAAACACTTGCTTGGAACTAAAATAAAGCCATATTTTTCATAATGCTTTGTTTTTGGGGGGTTGAGAGTTGTGATATTATGATTTATAATAAGAAATATATAGTTGGTCTTCATTCCCATTTCTGGCACAGGGCTTCTAAATAACCCTTGGAATTTCCCAAGTCCTAAAAATGATAAATATGTCTTGATATTCATAACACATCCCTTTTGTCCACACCTGAGTTTAAGTTAATAAGGTGGCTTCTGAAAAGCCCCAAAGGATGGGGCTGGTTGCCAATGGAGCCAGCCATATGATTAGAGGGTTGGAACTTTCAGTTTGGGTAGGGGACAGGGACTGGAGCTTCATCAGTTCAATCACCAATGGCCAATGATGTAATGAAGTCTCCATAAACCTCACAATGACAGGGTTTGGATAGCTTCAGGACTGGTGAACATGTGGAGGTTCTGGGAGAGCATGGAAACTCTGTACCCATTCCCAGATGCCTTGCCCTACCCATCTCTTCCACCTGGTTGTTCCTGAGTTGTATCCTTTTATAATAAACCAGTAATCTAGTAAGTACAATGTTTCTTTGAGCTCTGTAAGTTGCTCTAGCCAATTAATCAAACCCAAGGAGGGAGTTGTGGGAACCTCCCATCTATAGCTAGTCAGTCAGAAGCATAGGTGACAACCTGAACTTGCCATTGGCGTCTGGGGATTGGGGTCAGGGTGGGCAATGCATAGTTGCAGGACTGGACCCTTAACCTGTGGGATCTGACACTATTCTGCAGGTAGTGTAAGAATTAATTGCTTGGTGGTATAGGAAAAATACACAAATCAGAAGAGTGCTATCTCTTCTCATCTGTCTCATATGCCTCAGAAGAATCAGCTACTGGATTCATCCAGAAAATAACCCAAAAGCCAGGAAGTAGTTGTGGATAAGGGAGAGACACCAGCACTCATCTACCTTGTTTGCCTTGAGATGCTAAGAGCCCTCTCATTATCAACCACAACATCCCCCTTGGAGAGAACCTCAATGATGTCTTGACACGGTTGTGAAACAGGTGCAGCTGTCAAACACTGGGAGCTCTTCCTTGAAAAACACACTGTCTTCCACCCATCCCCAGAAGACTTCTAGCTACTAGATTATTTTAGCTAGTATCCTTGATAACGGGGTATCCCATTCCTCAGCAATAAAGTTTATGAGAGACTAAAATCTACCTAAAATTAATAAAATACTAGTCTTTGTCATAGGCACAGAGCACAAGCATAGTTCAGGTAGCATTTAAACAAAATTTTTGTTTCAAAAACATTAATTAAAATCTACCTTATTAATTAAAAAAATATTACATAAAAACAGTATGTTATATCTATACCACATAATGTAACAGATTGTGAGCACAGCCTTTAGTGATAGTCATACAGTCTGCTTCCAAATCCTGATTCTACCACTTAATATCTATGCAAGCCTTAATAGGTTATATTACTTCTCAGTTTTCCTCATCTGTATAATAGAAATAACAATAGTGCTACCTAATGAAGTCCTTAAAAGAACTAACTGAGGTAATCTCTTGTAAATTACTTAGTACAGTTCACAGCACATAATTAATACTCAGTCCTCATGGAACTTATAGGGTAATATAAAAGGTTATCAAAAAGCAATCAAACCTTGAAACCATGAAGGACACAAATATAAAAGAACTTTCAAAAGATCATGGGCCTGAAAGTTTGGGGAAGTAAAACACCAAGAGTCAGGTGCTGGCTGCACAGAGCTGTTTTAGACCATGAAGGGACATCAGTGGAGGCAAAAACATGGACCTTCATAAGAAATGGCTGAAGGGGTGGGATCAAGATGGCAGAGTAGGAAGAGCCTTAACTTACTTCCTACCACTATCTATGAGAATCACCTGAAGACTAGCAGAAAAGGTGTTCCACAACAAAAGATGCTCAGATGAAGTCACAATGAGATGGGCAGGAGGGACAGAGACATGGTCTAGTCAGCACCTACAGTCCCAGGTCAGTGACCCACAAATGGGTGGGATAGCACAACAGCAGAAGTCCTCCCCAAGGAGCAAGGGGTCCGAGCCCAACATTAGGCTCTGCAGCTGAGGGCTCCTGCACAAGGAAGACAGACCCAGAATGTCTCCTTTTGAAAACTATCAGGGGTTATGTTCAGGAGAGTCAGAAGGCTATAGGAAACAGAGTCCCCACTCTTAAATGGCACACACAAAATCTCACACACTCCAAGTCCTAATGCAGAAGCACTAGTTGAAAGGTACCTAGGTCAGACCCACTTGCTAATCTTGCCTCCTGGAGAGGGAGGAGGCAGCTGGAACTCCCTCTGGGGACAGAGAAGCTGGTGGCAGGCATTTTGGAGGTCATGTTCTACTGTGCTAACCCAGCAGTGGCAAATACCGTTTTAGAATCCTCCTTCAAGCCTATTAGTGTGGGATTCAGCCCCACCCACCAGTGCACCCTCAGCAACCACATGAGGCAGAGCCTTGCAGCTAGGGGCATGGGGGGAGCCCCTGCCAACCAGCATACCCACAGCAGTCATCCCCAGCACAGCAGAAGGATGCACACAGCCCACATAGAGGACAACCCTGGAGCTCTGGTAGCCAGAGAGGAATGTTCTGCTGGGCCCCATAGAACATATCCCACATAAGGCCAATGATCCAAGATCTGGAGACATAACACACCTATCTAATACATAGAAATAAACATGGAGAGTTAAACAAATTGAGGAGATGGAAAAATATGTTCCCAATGAAAGAAAAACAGAAAAACCTCAGAAAATGAATTAAACAAAGTGGAGATAAGCAACCTACTCAATGAAGAGCTCAAGGTAATGATTACAAAGATGCTGACCAAACTGGGGAGAAGAATGGGTGAACACAGTGAGAATTTCAACAAAGATTTAGAAAACATAAAAAAGAACCAATTAGAGCTAAAGAATACAATAATGAAATAAAAAGTGCACTAAAAGGAATCAACAACATTAGATTAGATAATACAGGAGAATGGATCAGCCAACTGGAAAACAGAATAGTGAAAATCACCCAAGCTGGAAAGAAAAAAGAAAAAAATGAGGCTAGTTTAAAAGACTTCTTGGACAACATCAAGTGAAGTAACATATGCATTATAGCAGTCTCAGAAAGAGAAGGGAGAAATGGGCAGAGGACTTATTTGAAAAGATAATAGTTAAAACTTCCCTAACCTGGGAAAGGAAACTGACAGCTAGGCCCATTAAGTATAGAGAGTCCCAAAAAAGATCAATCCAGAGAGGTCCACACCAAGACACACTGTAAATAAAATGACAAAAATTAAAGACAAAGAGAGAATATTAAAAGCAGCAAGGGAAAAGCAACAAGTTATGTGCAAGTGAACTCCCATAAGACTATAGACTGATTTTTCAGCAGAAACTGTGGAGATCAGAACAGACTGACAAGATATATTAAAGTGATGAAAAGAAAAAAACCTACAACCAAGGTTACTTTACCCAGCAAGGTTATCATTCAGAATTGAAGGAGAGATAGTTTATAGACAAGCAAACACTAAAAAGAGTTCATCACCACCAAACCAGCCTTACAAAAAATGTTAAAGGAATTTCTCTAAGCAGAAAAAAAAAAAAGGCCATAAGCAGAAATGAGAAAATTATAAAAAGAAAAATATCACTGATAAAGGCACACATACAGTAAATGTAGTGAGTCAACCACTTATAAAGCAAGTAGGAAGGTTAAAAGAAAAAAAGTAGTAACATTATGTATAAACACAATGGATAGATAAAGGATACAGGAAATAAAAAGATGTAAAATATGATGCCAAAAACATAAACATATGTGGAGAGGAGGTAAAAAGGTAGGGCTGTTAAAATGCATGCAAACCCCAAAGATCTAAACTTAAAATAGACACATACACACATATATAGTTATATGTGAACCTCATGGTAACCAAAAACCCATAATAGCTACACAAAAAAGAAAGAAAAAGGAATCCAGGCATAACACTAAATACAGTTATCAAATCACAAGGGAGAAGAGCAAAAGAATTCAGGAACAGAGAAGAACTACAAAACAACCAGAAAACAATTAACAAAATGGCAATAGTCCATACCTATCACTTACTTTAGTGTGCATATGTTAATACCAAACTTCTAATGTATCCCTGCCCCTTCTTTCCCCTTGGTAACCATAAGTTTGTTTTCTATGTCTGTGGGTCTATTTCTGATTTGTATATAAGTTCATTTGTATCACTTTTTTTGTTAGATTCTACATATAAGCAATATCATATGATATGTGTCTTTGTCTGACTTACTTCACTTAGTAGGATAATCTCTAGGTCCACCCACATTGCTGCAAATGGCATTATTTCATTATTTTTTATGGCTGAGTAATATTCCACTGTATATATGCACCACATCTTCTTTATCCATTCATTTGTCCATGGACATTAATTTGCTTCCATGTCTTGGCTACTGTAAATAGTGCTGCAATGAACACTGGGATGCATTTATCTTTTTGACTTATAGTTTTCTCTGGGTATATGCCCAGGAGTGGGATTGGTGAGTCATATGGTAGTTCTATTTTTTTAAGGAACCCTACTGTTCTCCATAGTGGTTGTACCAATTTACATTCCCACCCAGAGCCTATCACTTACTTTAAATATAAGTGCACTAAATGCTACTATCAAAAGACATACAGGCTGATGGATTAAAAAATATATATATAAAATAGGTATATATGCCACCTATAAGAGACTCACTACAGATCTACAGATATATACAAACTGAAAGTGAGGGAATTAAAAGTCATTCCATGCAAATGGAAATGGGAAGAAAGCTGAGGCAGCAATACTTACCTCAGATGAAAGAGACTTCAAAACAAAGAGACAAAGAAGGCATTACATAATGATAAAGGGGTTAATCCAAGACAATACAAGACATATATGCACCCATCATAAGATCACCTAAATACATAAAGCAAATATTAACAGATAAAGGAAGAAACTGACAGTAACACAATAAGACTGGGGGACTTTAACACTGCACTTACATCAATGGACAGATTATCCAGACAGAAAATCAATAAGAAAACACTGACCTTAAATGACACCTTAGACCTGATCAACTTAACAGATATTTTCTATAGAACATGCCATCCAAAAACATTTCATGCAGAATCACATTATTTTCAAGAACACATGGAACACTCTCCAGCATAGATCACATGCTAGGCCACAAAACAAGTCTCAATAAATTTAAGAAGACTGAAATCATAACTTGCCTCTTTTTTACCACAGTGGTATGAGACAGGAAAATGACTATAGGGAAAAAAAAACTGGAAAAAGCACAAACACCTGGAGTCTAAAGGATATGCTACTAAACAACCAATGGGTCACTGAAGAAATCAAGAGAAAACTTTAAATACCTTGAAAGAAAAAAAGAAAAAGAAAAAAAATACCTTGAGACAAATGAAAATAAAATAGAAACACAGTGTTCCAAAATCTATGGGATGCAGCAAATGCAGTTCTAAGAAGGACATTTATAGTGATACAGTCCTACATCAGGAAACAAAGAAACAAAAAATTCTAAAATAAACAAACTAAGCTTACACCTAAAGGAACTAAAAAAAGAAGAACAAATAAGACAGAATATGACAAGCCCACAACAAACATAATACTCAACCATAAAAAGCTCAAAGTATTTCCTCTAAGATTGGAAACAGATAAGAGTGTCCAGTCTGACCACTTTTATTCAGCATTGTATGAAATTCCTAACCACAGCTATCAGAGAAGAAAGAAAAGAAATCCAAAGAAGGAAGAAGTAACAACTGTCATTATTTGCAGATAACGTGATACTACGTATAGACAACCCTAAAGACACCACCAAAAAACTCTTAGAACTAATAAATAAATTTAGTAAAGTTGCAGGATACAAAATTAACATACAGAAATCTGCTGTGTTTCTATACGTAAATAATGAACTATCAGAAAGAGAAATTATGAAAACAATCCCATTTACAATTGCATCAAAGGAATAAAATATCTAACAATAAACCAAGGAAGTAAATGACCTGTACAATAAAAATTGCTGAACAAAACTGAAGACAATACAAATTAATGGAAATATATTCTGTTGGCATGGATTGGAAAAAAAAATTGTTAAAGTGTCCATATTACCCAAGGCAAGCAACAGATACAATGCGAACTCTATCAAAATACCAATGGCATTTTTCACAGGATCAGAGGCAAGAATATACAATGGGAAATAGCCTCTTCAATAAATGGTGCTGGGGAAACTGGTCAAATACAAGTAAAAGAATGAAAGTGAACCAATTTCTCATACCATATAATAAATAAATTCAAAATGGATTAAAGGCTTAAATATAAGGCCTGAAATCATAAAACTTCTAGAAGAAAACATAGGCAGTACACTCTTTGACACTGGTCTTGCCAATATATATATATATATATATTTTGAATCTGTCTCCTCAGGCAGAGCAAAATAAAGAAATGGGACTAGATCAAACTAAGTAGCTTTTTCACAGTAAAGGAAACCATCAGCAAAATGAAAAGGCAGCTGGGGCTTCCCTGGTGGCGCAGTGGTTGAGAGTCCGCCTGCCAATGCAGGGGACACGGGCTTGTGCCCCGGTCTGGGAAGATCCCACATGCCGCGGGGCAGCTGGGCCCGTGAGCCATGGCCGCTGAGCCCGCGTGTCCGGAGCCTGTGCTCCGCAACGGGAGAGGCCACAACAGCGAGAGGCCCATGTACCGCAAAAAAAAAAAAAGAAAAAGAAAAATGAAAAGGCAGCCAAACGAATGGGAGAAGATATCTGCAAATGATGTTATCAGATTAGGGGCAATATCCAAAATATAAAAAGAACTCATACAGCTCAGTATATAAAAACAAACAAACAAACAAATAATCTGACTTTAAAATGGGCAAATCTAAATAGACATTTTTCCAAAGAAGACATATAGATGGCCAACAGACACATGAAAAGATGCTCAACATCACTAATCATCAGGGAAACACAAATCAAAACCTCGATGAGATATCATCTCACACCTGTTAAGGTGGTTATCATCAAAAAGACAACAAATAACAAGTGTTGGTGAGGATGTGGAGAAAAGGGAGCCTATGGCATTGTTGTTGGTAATGTAAATTGGTGTAGCCCCTATGGAAAACAGTACAGATGTTCCTCAAAAATTAAAAATAGAACTACCATATGATCGAGCAATTTTACATCTGGGTATTTACCTGAAGAAAACAAAAACTCTAATTCAAAAAAATATATTCACACAAATGTTCACTGCAGCATTACCTACAATAG
The DNA here is from genome assembly GCF_003676395.1 of Aethalodelphis obliquidens. Taxonomy (NCBI): domain Eukaryota; kingdom Metazoa; phylum Chordata; class Mammalia; order Artiodactyla; family Delphinidae; genus Aethalodelphis; species Aethalodelphis obliquidens. The sequence continues at coordinate 10,311,535 of NW_020838004.1, read as the reverse complement.
CCAAGATATGGAAGCACCCTAAGTGTCCATTAATACATGAATGGATAAAGAAGACAGCCAGAAAACACCAAGCTTTTAGCCTGCCAACTATGGTAAAGTCCTAAAAGCTGGCCTTGGTTGTCTGCCGCTAGACCCAGATCCAAGAAATTGAACGCTAAAGAATGGTTAGGACGTGGAAAAATGGACAAGGAAGGATAAGAATTAAGTCAAGGAAATAAGGAAAGCACCATGCGTAGATGAATTAACAAGGTGTACTGCTAGAAGTGAGAGAGGACTGAAGAGAACGTAGAAACTTTGTCAGGACTAGTCTGACTTTTGTCTTCCAGAAAAAAGAAAAAAAAAGTTTCCCATCTTTAAACATCCATGGGTTAATAGTAAAACAGCAGTGGATTAAATCAGAAAGCCACAGTGTAGACCAGACCACTTATTAAATGTGCTAAGATAGGAAAAGTCACTTAACCTCTTTGATCTTCACTTTTCTCATTTTTTCCAATACATTCAACGACCTCAGTGATTCATTAAGTATTCATTGAACACTTACTATGTCCTCTCATTGTGCTATTTAAGACATGGCTTTATTTCGAAGATCTACCTTCAAGTCGAGGAGAGAATTCAGTACATATATTTCCACAATGCAAAGTAGAAATTACTATAGTAAATACCTTAATAGAAATTTTGATAAAGTGCTTTGGAACCCAGAGGATAAAAGACTGGCTTCTGCTGTGGTGAAGCTAGAAGGCTTATTGGGAAAAAAAGGTGAGAAAATACATGTGAAAACACCACACCCAACAGATTTTAATACATTATAAAAATAAGGTGACATTTGAACTACACCACCAACACCACTGCGACCATCACCACTGTTATTTCACCAGCACCCTTCCTCATATCAGGGAGAACATGCTCTTGCTTATTCTACAATGTTACATGTTCTTCAAGAACCCTACTAAATTCTTCTTCCTCTATAAAGAATATTAGAATCAATTATTTTTATGATTCTAAAAGGTAAGTTACCTGGAATATTATTTTAAGCCTTTTTATGATAAAACAAAAAATTGGTTCCTTTTGGTCAACAGAATCATTTTAAATGCCATGAAACTAATGGTAATTTACTTTTTTCCACAGGCACTTAAAATATATCTTCATAACTGACCAAAAAATGTTGGAGCTGGAAGGAAAAATAATATGTACATTTACACAAAAACGTGCACACGCCCCCCACACATATTCACAACATTCCCCACTTTGTTTTAGGTCAACTATTCCACTCTTCTCCATGCAACACTTCATAAAATCCCACTTTTCTCTAACATATAAGTCTAAATTGTCATTTTGAGGGCACTTTACAAAGATTGAAATAATCATTTATGGACAAATAGTTTGTTGCAGCCTGTGGATACATGTCAAGCTAAATTATGGAAAAGTATTAAAAAAGGAAAGGCTGTTTTTCATGGCAGTCAAAGACAGTGAAGCTCTAAATGATGGGTGTGCCATTAAACCCCATGGTGAAATGTACCTTCTTATCTAAAATGCTTCTATGTCTCTCTGTCTTTACCCTTTTCACCCTGAGGAAGGTTCTATTGCTCTGAAAACAGCTTAAAAAAAGAAAAAAAAAAAGAAATGCAAAAGCATTTTAAAATAAAATACAGGGCTTGAGGGGATTACAAAGAGCATTTTTGTAAACCACATTGCTGTCAGATGGGGTTCTCCAGACCACACCTGGATAGAGAGAGATGTGAACTGTGATGCGGTGACACGGGCCAAGGCTCACAAGGTGTGGTACTCTGGAGCTAGAATCATCTGTTCCAAGTGTCCTGAAGTGAGCTTTCTGCACCTTTTCACCCCTGTCCCTAACAACCACTGGATGTGGGCTGCCTGAATGTGGCCTGATTCAGGAGAGATGAGTCAGCTGGGAAGCAGCCGACAGCTGCGGGCTGTCTGCTCACTACAGTACTCCAACCGCAGGGTCAGCAAGTCCTCGCCTAAAGGGGGATCTGGGTGGTGGATCTCTGTGTCCATCACTTAACTTCACACAATTATACTGCAACACAGCTCACATGTTAGTCAGACAAATGCTTCAAATGAAAGAGTTAAAACTACCATATAAGAACGGCAGGACTTTTTGAGCTAGAAAGGCCCAGAGAAATTATCTGAACTCTTCATTTCAAAAGGTAGGAAACAAAGACAAAAGGGTTCAAGGGGTTTGGATGAAGGTTAGGAGACAGATCTGATCTCTGATGGGATAAATATCTGATGGAACATCATGGAGAACAAAATTAGACTCCATCAGTTTTATGTGAGCCTGAAGAAGGGAAGCTATGGAGATCCAGAGGAACTTCATAAGAGCCTGGACTGCACAGTTGAAGGGCAAGGACAATCTCTTACTCATCATTGTGTGTCCAGTACTCAGCACAGGACTGGGTCCATAACAGATATGAAATGTTCAATGAGGAAGAACTTCCGCACAAAGCTGTGAACAGCTGAAATGGATAGCCTCAGAGGAGTTTCTCCCTCACTGGCCTGAGTATAAGACAGGGTAACTACTAAGTGGAGGGGTTGTAAAGGGCTGTGGCAGACAGGTAGTTGGACTACATGTTAAGACCCCCCACTTGGGAGCTGCTATGACTCAAAATCCAAGTCTCCTAACTTCTAATTAGTGCTTTTCTTTTAAACTACCCAATTTAACAAAGTACAGAAAGAAATCACCTTCATTTTAAATCAAGGATAGCCTACATAAAGTCTAAACCCTAATTGAGTGTTCTGCCCACTGTAATTTATTTCTTCTCAAAGAAGTTAAACCGTTATTGCAATCTCGCAAATAATTACAATCTTATTGTTAATTTGGCTTTCGGTGGGTCAGCTAGTAAAAAAAAATATACTGATGAATAGCCATTTCCTATGATTAATTTTCAATATAATGTATCAATTATTGCAACAATACGTAACCCCCAAACAGTGACGTGGGCTTCATTGTGCTGTGTAAAATTAGGTCAGATACAAAAGCAAATTCTTTGTCATCATTATTAAAAAATTAGAAGGAATAAAGAGTTACTTCCAGAAGTCTTGTGATAATTTCTAAACCAAGGAATAGCAAAAGGAAGCATCTTTCTAAAAATTTACAAAATTAAGCAATCAGAGAACCCTAGAGTTTGAAGAAAACTAAGAGGTCATTTAGTTCAACTGTATAAAGAAATGTATTATTCCATATTCCCTACAGATGATTAGTCAACCCCTGCAGGAACCTTTTCCCTCACTATTTTTCAAGAAAGTCTGTTCTCTGTAGGATAGCTATGCTTTTTGGATTAAAATAAATCACAAGAAAAATGCTTGTTTTGAAAAAGCACAAGCTGGAAATAGGGTCATTATAATAGAAAAGAATAATAACTAACAGTTGAATAATACTTCAGATTTCACAAAACATTTCACATTAGAAAATTCATTTGATTCTTTCGAAGTACAAAGAGATGGTTATGAAATGTATTCTTTGATACTAAATTGCCCAGAGTTACCCAACTTTAAAGTCTTAGAATAAAAAACGTAGACGTCAGACTTCTAATGATCTGAGAACATTCAGGAGATGCCACCAATTGAAAGAGGTAAGTAAAAGCTCAACTTGTCCTCTTGGCTTTAAACTTACTCCATTGAGAATTGTTTAAATCACAATGCTGTTGGAGAGGAACAATGCACTTATTTTCCCAAAATACTTAATTAGTTCTTTTTGTAGAAATTTGAAAAGGATTTATATTTGGTAATTTGAAATATGTCTATATACATTTATAATTTCATTTTGGTTCCAGTCATCTTATCCAATTTAAAAATATGTTATCAATTCTTGCAGTTGCATTTATTCATGGGCAACAAAATTATAGAAATCCAATCTGAAGTTGACAATTACCGTTTTAGACAATGCGCTTTTAACTCTATTTATTAAAATTGACCCAAGTACTTATACATGATAAGTCAACAACAAAATGTGTTAAAGAAGTTAATAGAAATGTAGTTTTGGGGGAAAAAAAAAAAAAAACTCTTTATGAATTGGAGTTTACAGAGCCAATTTTGAATTTAAATATACTCAGGCTCAAAAACAAAGGGTTTTTTTTGTAAGTGGAAGGTAGGACAAAAGCATTTGATACTCCAGTGAAAATAATGGGATTGATTTAAACTGATTCGATGAGAAACGGAATTTTACTCTTGCTTTGCACAAGTTTTAAGGCAACATGGCAAGTGATATATAAATAACCTAAGGAAACTGTTGACATGAAAGATTCTGTAAGATTCTATAGGGAATCAACTTGGGATAACATAACCAATATACTTAGCTCCCTAAACTTTCTGGCACCAAAAGAGACAGTGAGGCCCAATCTCTGAATTGTTTAACTTAATTTGCCTCAAAGCCCTGTCAGGCATAAGGAAAATAGCTGCTGTTTACTTTTCTTAAGCTTATATGACAGGGAGCAGCCAAAGAACCCGAGTGTTTGAGTCGATCAGAATCCACATCCCAACTCCACTACCTAATAAATTCTGCCCCATCTTTCTATGACCAAACCAGGCCATCTTTGGGTGCTGCCAGATCTAATCTGGCAACTGTTGTATGTGCCACATACTCAGTGAGGAAAGAAAAGTACTCTGAGGTAAAGTAACACCGACGCTCAGGCTCGTGGCCAGGGAGAACTGGCTGCGTTTGAATCTGTGATGACACCCAAATGACACACAATCCAAAAATTTCCTATTTTTCACTGTCATATGACCACCCAGTCTCTCAGTCTACTCTGGCATTTTTAAAATTCACTGCTTTTAGCAGTGAATTCTTTCTGGGGTGGGGCCTTGCAGCAGAATTCAGCTCCCTTTGTACCATAAGAAAACTCCACATTTCTCCTGAATCCAGAAATTGCTTTATCTGATTATTAGTTCTCTGGAGGTACGTGCCCAGAAAGGATTTGGAGATACTCTGAAATATGAACAATAAAATTCACTAAAGTCAATGGAAAAAAAAAAAATTGAGAGAAGTAGGACAGGGGGACAGAATCTGAATTAAATAGCAAGCAAAATGCTTTAAATCTGTTTCACCAATAACTTTCATTTTCATTTTTGTGGCTTCATCATCAAGTGATTCCATTTTGGCTTCTATTTAACATTTTTGTACCACTTAGCTAGCTAATACTAAATGATTACTTTCAATGTCTTTTGAGTTCATTAGGCTTATAGAATTTTTTATGAAGATGAATTTTTAGCTTTGAAATGTTAGCCTCCTAAAAATAAATACAACAGAGTGAGAGAAAGAAGCCCACACCAAAGCCTTGGATTGGATATGGGGATATTTAGAGTAAAAGGACATATGTGGCATATTTTAAACCACTACTACCCCCAACAAAAACCTTACTGCTTTTAAAACAAGTTTTAATTACGATGGTTGTTATAAATTTTGCTGAAACAATAACTTGAGCAATTTACAGTAACTAGAGAAAACCAACTGATACCAATCCCAGGTTGGTAGGTTTTACGTTATGATCAAGGGACTAAACAACTAATTACACATTATATCCTATAATGAGGATATAGTGGAAAGACCACACATAATGGTGTGACTAAATAGTACAAAGTGAATAAAATGAAAGGGAGAGTGCAGGAGTGGAAATAGCCACTAAGTTCTCATTCTAATTATGCCTAAAGTAGTATAACTCATACAATGAATTTTAAGGATGAAAACCATGCACAAATTGTTGTCATAAATGTTAAATTACTAGTATCAGAATGTTCAGTATTGTACAGACATGATAAACTACCCTGGATATTACATTCTAAAAATATACTGCAATTGGAGAACCACACTCACCTCTAGGGCTATTCAGGCACCCCACAAACACCCACAGGGAGTCCTACCTTCCTTCCTGTAGACCCCAGTGACTAAGCCTGTCCCTTGCTCTGGTCTTACTAAGTATTTTTATTAACAATCTTCTTTACATGGTTTCCCAAATTCAACATCCAGCCCATTAGTCTTCAGAATTTTGCCATTAATGAGCCAACAGACATAATATATCAATACCAACATTTATACTGTGTTGCTCTGTGCCAGGCTCTGGAGGTATCAAACTGAATAAATAATCTGTCTTCCAGGCTCTCACTTGAGATATGAAGGTGGGCATGTAGGAGGATAAATTACAGCTCAGCTCCGAGGCTGTGTGCTGAGCAGGACAAGGGTTCAATGACTACTAAAGCCCACAGACTCCAGGCTAAGAGGCGATCTTGTAATTTAAACCTAAAAGATTTTTGTTTTAGATTTTTACCCTTTTTTGCCAGATGATTTTCTCACCTGTAAGCCATAATGAGGACAGACAGGAAATGGTAAAAGTGGAAGGAGACCCGAAGTAAGCTAGAAGAGAGGAGGAAGAGGTGATTATCAACAGTAAAGAAAAGCAGGGAGGGAAAAGCTCCAGGGTACAGCCAGGGAAGGAGGAGAGAAGTCAAAACCAACCAAACGTCATCAGCTCAGTCTGACAGGAATGTGACAAAGTAGAGGATGTATTGATAAATTGGGGGTCTGAGGGTAGAAGATGGGGAATCAGACCAAAATGAATGATGATACCAAAGTCTGCAATCTTCTGCCCCAGGAAGAAAAAACCCACAGAGACACTGGTGAGCACTTACTATCTTCAAAAAAACCAAAAAAAAGCAAACAACAAAAAAACAACTCCTCTCTGAAGGAGTTTACAATTACAGTCCAGCCAAAGATGATAGTAGCATAAGCAAAGAAGTTCACATATGTGCAGAACTGAGTGACAGTTAAGCACAGAAGCAGAGAGAAATAATTCTTTCATAGTTCTCTCTTGGGTCATCTCTCCGAAGTCAATTAAGTACTGCAAAACCCAGGGATAATCCCCAACACAGAGAGGACCTCTTCAGAATTGTTTTATTTATTTATTTATTTATTGGCTGTGTTGGGTCTTCGTTGCTGCGCGTGGGCTTTCTCTAGTTGCGGCGAGCGGGGGCTACTCTTCGTTGCAGTGTGCGGGCTTCTCACTGCGGTGGCTTCTCTTGTTGCAGAGCACGGGCTCTAGGCGTGCGGGCTTCAGTAGCTGTGGCATGCAGGCTCAGCAGCTGTGGCACATGGGCTTAGTTGATCTGCAGCATGTGGGATCCTCCCAGACCAGGGCTCGAACCCATGTCCCCTGCATTGGCATGAGGATTCTTAACCACTGTGCCACCAGGGAAGTCCTCTCAACTAGAGATCTTGTTACAGTGAAGCTATTAATTCAACAAGTCTGGATTGGGACCAAAGATTGTGGATTTCTATTAATGTCCTAGTTTATGCTGCTGGGCAGCGGTTTGAATGACAAGAATATGGAGAACCCTTTCTCTCCTGCTACAAAATAGAACATTGACGATGGGGCAGAGAGGATAAGCCAGATTATATAAATACAATCTAAAAGGAGACAGTTTAAAATGAGGCCAAGGAAAAGCTGGAATTAGTCCATTGCTTGGAACTGAATGAATGGAAATTGACATTTATTCAGCATCAATTTTGTACTAGGCACCTTCACACACATTAATGCTCACAAATCCTGGGAAGAACAGGCATTGCTTTTTATTATCATGAATGTTTAGGAACTGTCCTAAAGTCATCAAGTTCACATACTCCTGGCAGAGCCAGGAGTCAAACCAAGGTTTACCTGACTCAAAATCCTGTGCTTTTTCCTCTAAAACAACTGACTCTGAAAAGCCAAATTCAGGATACAACCAATCCCGAGGCAGGAATATTAAGGAAAAGCCACACAAAGCTGCAGGCTTTGTTTTCTAAACATGAAGTCCTATGGAGTAACTAAAGGAAATGCAATTAACAGATTCCATCCTAAAATTCTAATGTGCAGAGTAAACTTACACAAGTGTACACAGTAAAGCATAGTAAAGCCAAAAAGTAAACACAAATTTGCTTCCCAAAGGAGTCTTGTTCTTCAAGGTAAACATTAAACCCCAAATTCCCCAAAGCGTAAGTAAGGTAAACAACATAGTAGACCAGAAAATACATATAGAAAATTTATAAAGTGTCCATGTATTTGGGTTTTAATTTTCAAAGTGGAATACTGTTCTTTCAGATTTGATTTAGTCCACAGCACATCAAGAAAAACTAAACAAATACCATTTAACACTCTAATTCTAGTGGATAAAAAATACAAGAATCTGGCTTAAAGAGACAGTACATCTCACAATGAGCTCACCAGCATTACCAGCTGGGACCAGTTAAAAACGTTTACCAAATAAGGCAAGTTTTTTCAATGCTTAAAATCTTTCTACAGTGAGCTCACTTCACTTCTCACTGGGTTTCTACAGTAATTGTAGAGGTCATCTCTCCAACTCAGAGCCAGTAAATCACCAGGCTCTCAATGCAAACATGGGCTGCATGGTCTCTGGAGAGCATTCGGTTTGGCTTCATTTTATTACCGACTGTCTACAGAAGAAAAAGATGCAAAATCTACTCTAAAGGCAGAACAGTAGGAAGCTGTATTAAGCAAAATCTATTCATAAAGTCAGAGGGAGTTGATTACCACAGTGAATAAAAATGGCAGACCTTACTTTAATATATTTGTCCAGTTGCAAAACATGCTTCTTGTTATCTAGTGCTGAGTCTATATAAACATATCCACAAATTTTAATAATTTTGGTTAAATGACTCATCTACAAAATCCTACCCCCATTTTTTTTCCATTTTTAATTGACTGCTTTTGTATAGTGTAGGAACCATGCACATGGACAAAAGAAGGTTAAATCTATGATGAAGTTTACCACATTTTTACTTAGAAAACACTGTTGGGAGGAAGGCTGTCCACCCTATTTAACAGTTCAAGTTGTGACTTCAAACCTAAACAAAAGCATGTAATTGTAAGTAGTTTTGACTTGGCCTTCTCTTAGGTATTTACATACATTCTCCTTCAGAGGTAAAAAGGACTCTTCATCTTCTTCTTGTAAATAGCTTGTGTGCCAAACATTAGCCATAAACTGAGTATATTTGGCTTCAAAGGTAAAAAAATTCCATAAAGATAAATATACTTCAAATAAAAATTCTGGTGTTTATGTTACAAATATGACTCTTAGTCACTAATCTGCTAAAGGTCACACCCAAGTTTATCTTTTTATAAATTCTGTGGTTTTCCAACATAGGAAGCCAAATCATCAAACTCATGTTAACTCTGCAATATCAGAGAAGGTCCTGTTTTTTTGTTTTTTGTTTTTTTATTGAAGTATAGTTGATTTACAATGCTGTGTTAGTTTCAGATGTACAGCACAGTGTTTCAGTTTATATATATATATATATATATATATATATATATATTCTTTTTCAGATTATTTTCCCATATAGGTTATTACAAAATATTGAGTATAGTTCCCTGTACTATACAGTAGGTCCTTGTTGGTTATCTATTTTATACATAGTAGTGTATAAATGTTAATCCCAAACTCCTAAGTTATCCCTCCCCGCTCTTTCCCCTTTGGTTATCATAAGTTTGTTTTCTATGTCTGTGGGTCTATTTCTGTTTTGTAAATGAGTTCATTTGTATCACTTTTTATAGATCCCATATATAAGTGATATCATATGGTATTTGTCTTTCTCCATCTGATTTACTTCACTTAGTATGATAATCTCTAGGTCCAGCCAGTTGCTACAAATGGCATTATCTCATTCTTTTTTATGGATGAATAATATTCCATTGTATATATGTACCACATCTTTATCCATTCATCTGTTGATGGACATTTAGGTTGCTTGCATGTCTTGGCTATAGTAAACAGTGCTGCAATGAACATTGGGGTGTATGTAACTTTTCAAATTATGGTTTTCTCCAGAAGGTCCTGTTTGAATGAAGACCTAAGAGACTGCAGAGGTAAAAAATGGAAATATGTTTCAGGCCTTAGACCAAGAATTACAAACTGCTTTCTGCAAGGGACAAGATAATAAATATTTTATGCTTTGTGGGCCACATGGTCTCCGACACAACTATCCAACTCTGCTGTTGTAAAGTGAGAGTGCCATAGAAAATACAAATGGGCAATGCTGTGTTCTGATAAAACTTTATTTATGGGCACTAAAATCTGAATTTCACATAATATTCACTTATCACAAAATATTACCCTTCTTTTAATTTTTCAAAAGCCATTTAAAAATGTAAAACCACTTGTAGTTTGTGGGCCATACAAAAGCAGACAGTAGGCCAGATTTGGCCTAGTTTGCTAATCCTTAAACATAAAGCATAAAAATCAATATTCTCAGCTCAGGAAAGGAAACAAAGGACACTTTCCATTCTTCAGGGTGGAAAACATCATGAGGCAGAAGAGAATGGAGGCACCTGGGTCTTCACTGTGATACTTGCTCTGAACTGGTGCTGGTGCGTAAGAACTGGCAAATACAACACACAGGAGAATGGGCTCATTCCCTCCTGTGCCTCCCTTCCTTGAGGAACTTGGTAACAGCAGAATTCACAGATAGGGAGATAAGCCTCTCATACCCAAAGGGAAGAACAGAAGTAAATTTAAAAAGTAAAGATGTGGTAGACTGGAGAACTATACTGACTTAAAAGAAAAGCATTACAATAGCAGAAGCTGCTGAATCAAAGCAGACAATGAGAAAGACAGTGCTGGAAAGAAACTGGAGGGTTAACGAAGAGGCTCCTCTGTGAACTCCATGGAAAAGACCAGGACTCCAGAGGTTTGTAATGTGCTGGAGGGTAATCAGTGGGAGTTTAGAGTCAAAGACCTCTGTGATCTTACACAGGCCTGAGGTTGTCTACTCTCGTGCCCTCCTGCTGGGCTGATTTTCCATTTACCAAGTTTTGTATGGCTGGCAGGTACACAGAAATGATTGGATCCCCTGATGGTAAAACAAAATTTATCCTGAACATTCTACTGCAGATATTGATGAATTATAGACTGGTAGCTGGTCTCTCTGATTCCAGACATTCACAATGCCCATAAACTACCTTCTTGAAATACAGATTCAAGACTCAACTGGCCACATGAGAATAGTATCATGATTAGGAACATGTGTTTTAGAGCCCAACTGCCTGGGTTCAATCCCTGCTTTGTTACATACTAGCTGTCTAATCCTAGGCAAATTAGATTACCCGCTCTGTGGCTCAGTTTACTCTTCAGTAAGAAGAGTGTGAAAATAATAGCCCCTAACTCATAGGGTTGTTGTAAAGACTAAACAAAAAGTATGTATGTGAGCTGCCTAGAAAACTGTCTGACATATATGATTATCATTAACCAAAAAGACTCCTTGGTGCAGCACAAAACTCCCCATTATTCTGGCCCAGCTGGTATTTTTCACTAATTTGCTAATTAGTGAAATTTTCACTAATTTCACTAGTCTTTTTCACTAATTTCATTGCCCCATTTTTCACTAATTTGCCCACGTCTTCCATTTGCATACACACACTAAGCTCTAGCCCAATATTTATTCACACCATGGGTTCTGACATACTGGTTAATTATACAATCAATTTCATGGGTTATAACCAGCAATTGTTTTAATGAAATAGATTAGAATAGAATACAATAGAAAATACCAGATTACATCACATGTAGTAATAGAAGTATATTAGCACATATACTCAGTGAATTGTGATATAAAGTGCATTTCTTAATGCAGTTCATGTTTTTGCTGTCGCTGTTAAAAAAGGCCAAACGCCACAGCTCTAATCACACTAGAATATATCAAGCTTCTAAGCCACATCACAAATTTTTTTATGTCACTATGACTTTTCTTTTGCCTGGGATGCTATTTTCCCTTACACTGACTGGAAAATTTCTGCCAGCCTTTAAATTGCACCTGCTGAATGCTGAAACTTCATAAAAGTCTTTGCCAGCCTCCCCAGTTAAGCAGAATAAATTGTTTCTTCCACTGTGCTTATATAAGACTACAGGCATATTTCAGATAAACCACTAAACCCATTCCATCTTAATTATCTGTTTCCCTGCGGCTTCCTCTGCTATTCTGTGAACTCCATGAAGGCAAGCATCATATTTTATTTTTGCGTCCGCAAGACTGAACACCATGCCTAGTATAAAGCAGATCAACACCATGAAGCTGAATGTTTTCATATCAGTGACTTAAGGCAAGATGACTGATGGCATGCTCATCAGATTTCTAATGACTCAGAGCTTGGAAAGGAGGATGAGGTAGTAGAGAACCTGTCAATATATTAGATGATAAAATCTACATGCCAAAAGACCTCATGACTTTGGAATGAAGTAACTGAAACATATTATGTCTCACCATCAAATCCAAAAAGTCTACCAGGCAAGCATGGAATCAAAGAGCTCTAGCTTAAGAGATGCTGAGATTTTACTTTGACCTGAATAAACAATGTGACACGAACAGTGAAAAGGTAAATAATTTCATCGGTCAACATTGATACTTTTTTAAAACGTAGTAACCAGACACTCTTTGGGGCTTCATGTTCAGTTTCCACTGCCAAATTTTTAACAAGAACACGGAGAAATTGAAGCTGTTTATAGAAAACAAGAGTTTGGTAAGTTAGAACAGTGTCATATTAAAAAAAAAAAAACCCTAAACTTAACAGGGACGTTGAACAAATTCAGATGCTTTCTGACAAATACTGTCCCTGGTAACTTTGACATTTGGCACTCAGTAAATTTTTTTCTTTTTTCTTTTTGCTGAACTAGACATGAAAATGTTCTGTATTTCCAACGTAACAAAAGGTTTTAATTAATTTTTTAGGGGAAGTAGTCTGAGATTCTTCATAATTTTTAAATCTGTATACATTTCCTAAATATTTAACACACTGATTCATAGTCTTTAGAGGGTTTCTAATTACTTCAATGTGTATTATAAAGTTTTAATTCCAATTCGATATACATAAAATATAGGTGATGGCAATAGGAACAGACCAATAAAGCACCATTAAAAGTCAAGTGCCGGCATAACTCATTTGCAAAACCCCCAAAGAATAGATTACAAGGTGTAAAAATTAGTATTCTATAAAAATGATTTGGAAAATCCTTCATCTTTCATTTTCTTTCTTAGCTCACCCTGATAATAAACTCTGATATTTTTCTGTTTTTCTTTTTTTCACAACAAACAGGCAACTATTACATTATAAAATCAAATACAGGATAGCTTAGGTCACTGATGGTAGTCATTTTATCAGAGCTCCGTAGTTAACATCAAATGGTGCTTACTACAGACCGACATATTCCTGACGCTTGAAAAGGACTTCTGTCTGTATCTGCAACTTGCTCTGAATTCTAAAATGTAAACATAAAATAAAATGTTTCCAGTTTTATTGTTCTTGTTTGAGTTTTCCACAGAAGTCAATATGAAGTTTCCTAAATGTTTCAGAATATTTCCAACCACTTAAATAGCCTCCCAACCATCTCAAGGACCACTGGGAAGGCAGTAATCATGAACAAAGAAGGTATAAGTAAAAATAGCAACATGTACAGCATGCTCAGAACCAACATATATATGGTGAAATGGATTTGAGGCATAACCTCTCAAGTAGGAAGCTCTTCTGCAGCAGGGCAGCCAGCAGATGAGGTAGAGGAAAGAAAGTATCTACAAATAAAAACACTAAGTCTCAGAACCAAGGAAACCACCTTGTTATCTGGAGAAGATACAAAGTTCACTAGGGAAATGTGCTCTGTGCAGGTGGAACTCTTGAACTCCTCACTGTTGTCTCTGTTAGAAACAAGAGACCTAGAAAATTTTCATTAGTTAGAGCTTCTCCCTCTACCAGGTTAACCCTAAGTAACTGGATTTGCTACAGAGAAACCTTCATGACAAGGAAACAGGTTCTATTCTCACTGAAGAAGGCTGACCACTGAAGAATGAAAAGAATCTTAACTGTACAGCGGATTTCACTCTCCAGATCTCTGGGCATTGATTTCAACAATGATGCTCCTTAGTGAGACTCCACTGTATTTTTTCAATTCCTATTTATGTATGGCACTTGTAAACTGTGTGAAAATTTTTAAAAATTATATATTTGACCTAAAAATTTAGCATAAGGATCTTCTGTAAAAATACAATTTGTGAGGAAGCTTAAAATGTTTCTTAAGTATCAGTCTTCAGGCATATTATAATTAACATAAATAACATAAGAATAATTAGGAAGGAAAATAGTGATAACCTTATTTACAATTTATTGTAATCAAATTATAAGAGCATATGTTCTTATCTGAGCAATTAGTAGTCACTTAATAAAGTTATAATAATCTACATATGTATGTAAACACAATACACATTTAATACATACTGATGTAATATATATAAATTAAATTATTCAGCAAAGTAGTTTTTGGGTTACATTCCTATCCAGAAGTCCAACTCTATGTGAGGCTCAGCTTTTCCAATGACTGTCAGGTTCTGAAATATACATAAGAACACGATACCCTCAGAATTTTCAGAGCATGTGGAGACATTGAATGGTACCACCTGTCAAGCATACAGATTACTACTGACTCACTGTCTCCAAGGAATGTGATCTGGTTTGTTTTTCTAGTGGTGGCAATGGGGTCAATTAGGGCTGATATTCGCCTCATAAGAATGCTGTAAAGGATGGTGAAAATACACATTAAACTATAAAAAAAAAAAAAAGGTTTACATTCCCATGATGGAGTCAGGTGCCAAACAACTGAATTAGGTATCAGAAGGCCTGGATTTGAGTCCCAGATAGAACACATGTGCACCTCTGGGTTGTTAGCAATGCCACTTGACCTTTCTGGGTCTCAGAGAGTCATCTGAAGAATGACGATACTTCCAATTTTGTTAGACTGTTATAAGTAATAGTGCCCCATAGACTGTATAGTGTTATTAAATTATAGGTAATGTATATCTAAGGCCCTCTTGCTTGGTAGCCCCATGAACCACTCTATCTAAATATTTAGCAATCAACTTGCATTTGTCTCTATGAAAAAAAAATAAGGCAAACTAACCTGTATGAACAATGACCTTACTTTTACTGCAGTACGTTGAGTAATGCTGACAGAAAGGATATAATAGCAGTAATTATTATTAATTATAAAATAAGAGCAATTAACATCCTAGTACTTATGTGGAAGAAATTATGCTAAGCAATTTATATGAAATGTCAAATTATGCTATCATTAATTCTATGACGATTCTATTATGTCTCCATTTTTCTGATAGCGAAACTTTAAAAAGTATTTAATTATCCAAGTTCACATTTCCTATAAGTACTAAGTGCCAGGTTTTGATTTCAAGTTTGCATGACTCCACAGAACTGGCTGCTAAACAATTAAAAGACATTATTTTGCTCTCTAAATGAGCTAACCAGACAATTTTTGCTGAGAACAGAGAAAAGGAATTAGTATTTCTTGAGCATCAAACATGTGGTGGTGCTACGAAAGTACTCTATAGGCTTGATCTCATTTGTTTAAAATCTAACTATACTCCTTACTAGTCATGTGACCTCGGCCCATTTACTTAACTTCTCTGCACCTCATTTTATTTATCTATAAAATGAGTTTCAGCAGTTTTCTTATCTAATATGTTGGTTGTGAGGATTAAATGAGTTTACATGTAATGTGCTTAGGGCAGTACCTGGTTAACTATTGTAAAGCATAACTATTATCGTTTAAAAATGGGATCAAATAACAAAATCAGTAATTCTAAAACTCTATATAACATAATAGAGTCTACTGATAGAAGGCACAATAAAGGGATTCATAAGTAGTCTCAAAACAACTATCAAATGGTTTCTAGTTCACCCAGAGAATTCAGTACCAAATACAGTCATTGCCAGAGAATATCTGTCTAAGAGAGAGACTCAGCTCAGTGGCCATCAGCAGCATATGAAAAACCAATCCTGACCATTCTCTGTAGGACCTGTTGAAAACAGGAGGAAAGTAAGGTGATTTAAATCCATACTCTGATCCTATAAACCACTTTCTTTTTTTTTTAAATTAACTTTTATTGGAGTATAGTTGATTTACAATGTTGTGTTGGTTTCTGCTGTACAGCAAAGTGAGTCAGTTATACATATACATATATCCACTTTTTTTTAGATTCTTTTCCCATACAGGTCATTACAGAGTATTGAATAGAGTTCCCTGTGCTATACAGTAGGTTCTTATTAGTTATCTATTTTATATATAGTAGTGTGTATATGTCAATCCCAATCTCCCAATTTACCCCTCCCCCACTTCTCCTATGGTAACCATATGTTGGTCACTGAACTGAGTTATTCACCTAATTTAATGGATAATAAATACTTTGGACTCATGAATGAGAACAATCCAAAAGGGAATTTGCGGGCAGTCCAGTGGCCCCTGCAGTAGAAGCCCGGAGTCCTAATGACTGGATCGCCAGAGAATTCCCTTTTGGATTGTTCTCATCATGAGTCCAAAGTATTTATTATGCATTAAATTAGATGAATAACTTGCTTTAGTGGTAAACTCTTTTAAACTTGAAATAAGTACCTGTAATTCTTCTAGATTCCCTAAACCATTTGCATATTTGAGACAACAAATTAGAATGCAGCCATTTTTCACATGAAGGAAATTTTAAGGTTGTAAAAGGAATTAATTGTGATACTTAGCCACAGATTTTTTAGGTACTATATGCTAAAATTATTATTTTTTAACATGCCTTGCTGTGTAATTAACAAATGTTCAGAGGCAGAACCAAACTCTATTATGGACAGAACAAAGGGACAAGAATTATCCAGTTCTACTGTAGTTTTCAATAGAAATCAACGTAAAGAAAATCAAGTTCTATTTTTACATGACTAATATTATATCATTTATTTTTGTTTTAAAACCATGGAAGAATGTTCACATGATTTCCAGTAAGGTCTAAGTGAAAATGAAAACCAGTCTTAAAAACATTTCCCATACAAATGAAAATGTACCTTTTAACTTTAATGGGTAGTATTTAATGGGTAGTATTTAATGGGTAGCCCATGTTAACTGCATACTGTGTGCTGAGAAATTTTTTTTTTGTTTTTTAGAAGAAATATGGACTTTAATGAAGATTCTTTCCCTTTGGTATAAGTGAGACCTGTGAAAACATCCAAACAAAAAGAAAAGGAAAAAAAAGGGAGGTAAGGATTTAGATAGTCCACGTTCCCTATCCACAAGGCCTAATGACAGAGCAGGGCTGGCTCCTCTGTCCTTTGGAGGCAGGACCCACCTGGAGAAGGGATTCAGTAACTACAGGTTTTAAGTGTCCCCATCCCCCCACCCCCTGAGCGTGTGAAACTAACACTCATTCAGCCAAACTTCTGCCTCCCAGCCTCTTGGTGGGAGGTCCAAGTTTCTCTAGTCCTAGCTCACACTCTTCTCTAGGCCTCTGGTCTCTCTAGTAGAAAAGATGATGCTACTGGTCCCAACTGCCTCAAAGGCCAGGGTGAGGAAAAATAAATGTGATCGATTATTAGCATTTTGTGCTCAGGAATAAGCTATGGAAAACAAATTAGGAAAGTAAATCTACAGCCCTAAAATATATGCATATAAAACAAACAACAAATGCAGTTCCAAATCTACCGATGGTATCTGGGGATTGTCTACTGCTTTAGAGTCTCAATGCCTCTGTTCCCACCTCCACAAAATCTACCTAGGATGACCCTTCAGTCATACCCCCACCACCCCAGCAGGGGGAGGCAGAGCAGAGGCTACAGGGGGAAGGGCTATACTTTGGCTCTGGAGTATAACATGCATGCAATATGGGAGGGGTGGGCTTATCAAATGTATATATGGACCCCCTGAGGTGAAGGCCCAGCCAGGAGGCACTGAGCAAGGGAGGGGTCCATCTCCCCACTGGCTGGGAGGGGGCTCCGAGGCAATCTCTAAGGGTTGCATATCCCCGGGGAGAGGGAACAGCTGCCAAGCACCCCCATCCTTGACTTCAGGGGCCCAAGAACTCTTTGCATAAAATATCTTCAGACCTAGCAGATGGTCAAAGGCACAAAGTTTAAACGCTGGGAGGGAGGGTTGTTGAGAGGGGTCTGTGGGGTACCCTGAGCCCAGGGGTAGACTAAAGGTGTGATTCATTCCCCCTTCCCTGGAAGGGTGATTGCTCCATTGGGCCTATCACCACAGGACATTTTCCATTACAAGGAGGCATACTGCCCAGGCCTGTGCTGGGGAATTTTTAAATCAAGACAGATACATTAAATAGGTTTGATTCAAAGTGGGCAAGTTTGGGCTTATTTACAACATTTTTATCATTAAGATATTTCACACTAAAACATTTGTTTGCTAAAAGTAAAGAAAAAAATATTTCACAAAAGAGTACTCTAAAGAGCAGCATGGAGTAGTCAAAAGACTGCTGGTCTGAAGAGCTGAGCTCTGGTCCTCCTTCTGGGGACTGGGGACTGAGCACCCCCAGCCAGCCGCTCAGTCCGTTTATATGTGGAAAATGAGCCACTGGTCACCCAGATTTCTCCCTAATGTATTTGTTTTTGACTAGGAACTCAGATATGAAGTTCTACCAATATTTTGGCATCAGCCAGTTTATGCAGGAACACGTGTGGAAGCTGCAGATATGACGTACAATTCATTCTCTCTGGGGGCAAGGAGGACGCTTCCAATACAATGAAATATAAAAAAAAAAGTGTGATAACAAGTTATAACTCATCTTGCTCTATAATAATGCTTCTCTAGGCATATTCATATTGTGGAAATTCTAGCTGGCATTATTCATTCGGAATACCTATGTTCCACTCATTTCTAGCATTTAAGTCAACAGTGTATGAGGAGATGAATTAAAGAAACCAAACATTCACTTCTATGTCTGACACATGTAATAGGTCAGGCCTGCAATACAATTTCATTCTGCATACACCCTCAGACTAAGAACCTTTAAATAAATACATTCTTGACAAGTGTTTATGGATAATTCTTCTAATCTTTAGCTATTCACAAAGCAGGACCCATCTCTTCTGTCCTTCAGTTCAACAACCCCATCATTAATCTTTTCTAATGCCTCTCACAGATGCAGTGTTTTTTTCCCACAACTGTAACTCGCTCAGGGCCTTGCTTTCCACAGCAAAGTATCAGGTGTCTCAAAGCTCAAGTGTGTCTCAAAAACACACTTTAACAAAGGAAATGTTTGCCATCCATGGACTTTATCCACTTCGGTTAAATAGAATCATCTGCATGTGAGGAGAGGGCCACTCTGACTCAGTTGTTTTCCACTAGGTCCAAGCTGAGGAGGTCCTGACTGCAGTGGACCTTAACTGACACTCTTGCCTTCTAGCTGACTCATCAGCCTGAACACACTTGTGGGAAACCTCCACTGTCAAGACTGTGAAAAGTGTAAGAGTGTCATTTGTAGAATTAACTTTATTTACCAAGTAAGAAAATACCTAAGCAAAACAGGAAGTAAAGCGATAAAAAAAAAAAATCAACATTTTCAAGATTTTTATTCCTACCAAGATGTTTCTGCAATAACAGAAAAAAAGAAAATTGACCTATACAAATATTGCAGAAGAGAATGCCTACTTTCCATTCACTTTACTAAACAAGGATCACTTAGCAGCTGAGAAACAATATAGTACTAAGAGCCATCAGGCAAATAAAATACACAGAATCACCACCACCAAGAGGCCCAGTACAACCATATTTATGCTCAAGATTTCATCTGAATTAATTCAACTACAAGTTCAACCTCCCAACGAGTAGGAAAGGTCATAGAACACTGTTGTGTGTCCAGCTGACCTGTCCAGCAATTGAGATACTTAAAAAACAAAATAAAATGGGTGTAACTGCTCATACTACTGCAACTGTAGCTAACCTAAACCTGCAAATAAGAATCTATACACATATGAAATTTACTGTTTTAAATGGGCCAAAAAGTTGGAATATTCTGTGCTAGAGAAAGAATTCTTCACAAAGGTTTTTAACTTTATAAAAATATCACTGATGGGGCTTCCCTGGTGGCGCAGTGGTTGAGAGTCCGCCTGCCGATGCAGGGGACGTGGGTTTGTGACCCGGTCTGGGAGGATCCCACATGCCACGGAGCGGCTGGGCCCGTGAGCCATGGCCGCTGAGCCTGCACGTCCCTCCGCAATGGGAGAGGCTGCAACAGTGAGAGGCCCGCGTACCGCAAAAAAAAAAAAAAAATCCTCAAAAAAAATATCACTGATGAAGTGAAATATGGTGGTAAATCGAGGCTTTGAAGGAAAATGGCTTGATTTCAGATCCATAGGCTGATTTCCCAGCTCTATGAAATGGTGCATGCAGGTGACCTCATCATTTTCCTCACTGTAAAGCAGATGTAACACCTGTACTCACCACTAAGGTTGCTTGTGAGGACTTAATCAGGTCACAAATGTAATAGCTCAGTGAAATCCATCCTACAGTATAGATCTCAAGAAAGATCAGCTATTATTATTCTTGAAAAGACTTCTTGCTCTGAGACACCACATTCTTGTATTTTCTTCCTTCTTCTGCTTCTTCCTTCTCAGCCTCCTTATCTGTCTTTCTTTTTTTCCAAACATCAAATGTTGAGAGTTCTCAGATTATATAGAATTTAGGTCCTCTTCTCAATCTACTCTTTCCCAGGGGGATCTAATCTATCTCCATGATTTTAATTATCACCTAGAGGACAATTCCCAAACATATTTCTAATTCAGATCTGAACATACACCTGCTAACTCACCATGTCCATTTGGATGACTCAGAGAAACCTCAAATTCATTCATGGCAAACCATCTTTGCCATCCTAACATAAATGTTCCCTATCTCAGTATGTGGCTCCAAAAAACACCCAATTTTACAACACAGAACCCTGGGAGTCATCACTGAAATGTCCTGTTGCTCACTTCCCAGTATGTAACCCATTTCCTACCCTTTCCATTTTACCTCTGAAATACATCCCGTTGTCTCCACAGCCAGTGTTCCCTTCTGAATCCAAAATAACTGTCCTTTAACTCCCAAGCATGGTTTCCCTCAAGCAGTCCTGCTTCCTCCAATCCATGCATGGCATGCAACTAGAGTGATATTTTAAAATATCAAAATATTTCATAATATTTTGATCAAATATAATCACTCTACCTACAACTTTTCTTTATCAGTGAATAAGAGTAAAATAGAATAACGAGTAAATACAAAGGCATGCACACGTCCTCCATCCCCACGGTCCTCTTCTGGAGTGTAAAGAAGGTTCCTCCCTTGCTGCGCCTGTATCCCCATTTCTAGCTATTTCTTTCTCATCATTTAGTTCTCTGCTTAACCAATACTTCCACCAGAAGGCATTGCTTGGTTCTCTGGACAAGGTCAGTTCCATTAATTATACTCTCACAAAGCACCCTGCACTTCTGTATCACAATCCTCAGTGCATTTGTAAATACACAAAAGATAATAAATGACACAAGTGTGGGGATCTTGTCTGTCTTGTTTACAATTGTATCCCTTAATCTTATCAAACACCATACTTGCCACAAGTGGGCCAACCAAGATATTGATAAATGTTTGCTGAATTAACACAGAAATGGTTCTGGTTTAGTTCTTGACTTGATAATGGCTCATAATTGGTGGAGAAATGCACATAAACCTCTGATTCAAGGCAGACTGTGATAGCTTTTTACAGGAAATAAGCATAAGGACTACTTGATTCTGTAAGAAAAAAAAAATCAATTCTGGAAGGGGAACAGATATATGAGGAAAGACCCACATAAAGGAAGGCTTCTTTCTGGTGCTGGAATATAAGGGACCATGGAGAGCTAGCAAGACTTCAACAAGGTAAGGGTAAGAAATATTCCAAGGAGGGGAAAAGTTTGGGCAAAGACATTAGTAGAGCCAGGATATATACAGGAACTAGTGAACAGACAGTTGTACCAGATGAGGGAGGTACACTGAAACGTAGAAAGTGGCCACACTGTGAAAAAATTTCATTATCGAGATTAAACTGTCTCTCTCAGAGACAACCACTGAAGGTTTCATCACTGAAGAACAACTGTTAAACATGGCAAAAATTTGTTAACAGATTAGGGTGGGGACATAGAGACCAACCAGTAGGCTATTTCAATATTTCAGACAGAAGGGAGGAGAATAGAGGAGAAATATTCCTGCAGGAGAATGAAAGCACTGCTCAAAGAGGGAAGAGGTATGTCATTGACTAATTAGAAAACCAAATCAGAGAAAGGACAGGGGAAGTATGACAGATGACGGGTTCTATCTTGGAAACCCAAATTTTATGTCCTTACATGATGTTGAGAAGGTAGTTAAACATGGATCTAAGAAAGAGGATGCAAGTAAATTTCAGAAATTATTAGGCTCAGGGAAATTTTAATTGATCCATAACCAATTAAACATTAATGCAAAGGCCTGAAAAAGATGTCTAAAGTTTTCCACAAACACTTTATATTATATTCTTAATATTTATATTCCTAATATTTTTATTAAGAATAAAAAATACAAAAAATAATAACAGGTCTTTTATAATTACTACCTTAATTTTCAATCTACATACCTCGTGCCTAATTTTATTTTATATAGATGTTAGGAAAACTCCTCATATTTTTACCATAATTTCACCGTCTTTAAAACAGTTAATTTCCTACCATTGTTGGGATGGGAGGAACCCACTTATGCTGACTTTTTCTCTATTCAGTAGAAGAATAATATCTTTTCTGTGTTTAAAAGAATTCCAGTCTTTGTAATAGGCTCTGTGCAAAATTTTAAATGACGTACGGAAGTTTTAAAAGGTCATTCTACTTTCAAAAATGTTAACGTCTGAAATTACGTCTGTCATCTTTAATTATCAGGAGAATATCCAAAGAATAATAAAATGCAACACTTACTTTTGCTGCACCTATTTGTTCTTTGCGAAATTTCTCAAGTGGCGCAATTAATACATCATTAGCGTTTTGAATCTGAAATCAAAAATGCAAATACATTAAATCCTGTATAATTCATGCAAACAATATTGAAATAAAGATGGCTCCTTTATTCCACTTATTTAAATAAACAGCTTTTCTTCTCCTTTGCTTCTATAAATGAAATAAAAATACCTCACGTTATAGTCTTTTTCTAGTTTATAATTAAGTTGTTTTCACAAATTATTTCACTTCATCCTAACAATAATGTGAAAGCACATACTCATGATGAGATCTTAAATATTTAAATTTCATATTCTAAAATTTAACTAAAATAGCACATCAGATACTAAATTTTAAAATACCTTTAATTATACTGGTTTAATGTAGTCAGTTCAAGCATCATTTTAAAACTGAGCCATAGGGCTTCCCTGGTGGCGCAGTGGTTGAGAGTCCGCCTGCCGATGCAGGGGACACGGGTTCGTGCCCCGGTCCGGGAAGATCCCACATGCCATGGAGCGGCTGGGCCTGTGAGCCATGACCACTGAGCCTGCGCGTCCGGAGCCTGTGCTCCGCAACGGGAGAGGCCACAACAGTGAGAGGCCCGCGTACAGCAAAACAAACAAAAAAACAAACAAAAAAAACTGAGCCATATAAAAGCCCTTCCATCTTGCCACTAGAATGTTATAATTCTACAGCTGCAAAATAAAATAAGGCTTATTTTTTCCCTGTTTAATTATATTCCTTACACTTGGGATTTGCCTGAATGTTCTCATTTCACACAGTTCGCATGTCATTTCAATGAACAGTATTTTAGCCCAAAACTCCAAATTGGATTTTATTTAAATTGTAAAACAGATAAATCTTTAAATTGATCTGCAAAAATATGGTGAGGGGGTTCAAGGTGGGGCGGGGGTAGTGACTGGATATGAGGAGACAGACATTTCTAAGGATAGCAGTATGCTGGAAGGAAGTCTTGACTTTTAAAAAATCCCTTTAGAAAGCATTAAAATTAAACATAGGATCTTAAATGTTCTCACCCCAAAAAGAAATGGTAACAATGTGACAAGATTGAGATATTAGCTAATGCCATCGGTGGTAATCATTTTACAATACATAAATGTATCAAATCAACATGTTGTACACTTTAAACTTACACAACGTTATGTGTCAGTTATATCTTAATAAAGCTGAGGGGTAAAAGGTAGGCCCAGTTAACAAGATTATCATTCATTCTACCACTGTTATAATAACATGACTTATTACATAATTAGCAAATGTTAAGATGAAAGAAAAACCTATTTTTCAAATAGGTCACTATTTAAAAATAGGTTAAAGAGTATATAGGAGTTCCTTATATTCTTCTTATAATTTTTCTGTAAGTTTAAAATTTTATCAAAATTTTAAAATTTCAATAAAAGGGTTTTACTTTCACTTATTTTCACTAAACTGGTTATTCTCTAGTCAAATTATGGAATTTATTTCTTAAATTCCATAATCTAAACACACAAAGATGGTATACACAAAAATAAAAACTAAAGTAGTAATGTCTTCCATGATTCTGTCATTCTCCAATTTGCAGAAAAATGAGATGGCCTCTTGAAAAGAGGACCTAAAATCCCCCATTGTGAAAACATACAAAGTAGATCAATAGTCAAAATCCTTCCCAGGACACTGAGGGCAACTGTAGATACCTCTGACATCCATTACCTACTTCCCATTTGTGAGCTCAAGACAGGCATCCCTCCAGATACACTGTGCAGGCATTGCATCTTACTACAGAGAGATGATTGGAAACAGTAGCAAAGTAGCTCACTTTAAATTCTCACTCTCTAAATCCTCTTTGCCCTCATGAAACTCCAAATACATTTAAACACACACATATATATATTTCTCCAGATTTTACAGAGGTAATAAATAGCTGATTCTGCCTTTAAAGTTTGCATAAGGGGAAAGACAATGTCATGGACACTTTAGTGTACTTTGGAAAAATAGCAACAATAAAGGCTAACAGTCACTGAATGTTTACTTTATGCTGGAAACCAGCATGATCTAATGTATTTAAAGTTAATGAACTTAAACAGGGAGGTATGACTCAAGTGGTGAAAACTCCAACAATGAGGGTGAATAACAAGATATGCAGCACAGCACTTAAGTATTTAAAATCAAGAATGCCTGAGTTTAAACCCAGTTCTATTGCTTATGAGCTGCTATTTAACCATTCTGAGCATCAACTGCATCACCTATCCAACAGCCTGGTTCTAAGAATGAAGAAAATAAATGTAAAACACTTAGCTCAGTGCCTTACATCTAGTTAAGTATTAAAAGTTTAAGGCTTTTAATATGTCCAAATAAACACAGATAATGTATCTCATTCTGTAATTATATACCTGATACACTTCTTTATCTTAATCTTCTGTGCTACCCTTTTGGTTGAAGTGCATCTATGTGCACAAAATGAGAAGGTATTTTCCCATGAAAGTCACAAAAGGCAGATGGTCTAGACTCTCCGACATTCAATCACTAAGTATTTATATACGTGCCAAGCACATTGCTGAGCTGTGTGGGGAAGGGAAAAAAATTAAGAAATGGGCTAAACCTTCCAGAAAGTTGATGTCTACTTGTGAAGAGGGAAAAAATTATTCATCCAACAAGTATTTAATGCTCATAAAGCCCTGCTAAAATTTTCAGAAAAACTGAGACAAAACTGATTACATTGAGAATAGTTACATGATAAACTATGCAGAACTCCTCATAAATATGTCAGAATTTTGACAACAGGAAAGATCCATGAGAACTAAATAAGTCAAGGTAGTATTTGCATAGTGGATGTGAATTAGAAGCGGATATGAATTGGATACACCAAAGAGAAAAAATATCCTAGGAACAGGAAACACCATGAAAAAGGCAAGGGGGGGTAAAACTAAGCATGGAATGTGAGAAGGGGGAATGCAGTGCAGGAAAAGAAACTATTTATTACACGCTCATTAAGAGTCCATCCCAATTGTGAGTGCACTGACCAAGTTACAGGCCTTCAGTTAACTTTTTAAAAATGGGAATGGCACAATGAATATAAAGTACGTTGAACAGTTTTGGCACATAGCAAGTTCCATATGTTATTCACTAATAACATTATCTAACTGGGGAAAAGCATGTACATTATTAGTAGGAAACTTAACTGGAGTAAGTATGGAAAGGATACCCATAATCTAGGCAAAGTAACCTGAACATGGAATCACTGCTGGTTTCTAAAAAGAAGATTAATGTAAAAACTTGTTCTAGGAAGTAATATGTGGGATACTTTGAGAATAAAGATATAAAGACAAGATATGCAAGCTGAATGGCTGGGAGAAGAACACAAGTTTGAAGTGATAACTAGATCAGGTGGCTGCGGTGTTGACAGATGGGTGGCAGGGAACTGCAGAGGCAGGTGTTTAAAAAAAAGAAAATTAAAAGGACCCAGAAGGAGAGGAATCAAAGGTGACACTAAGTTTTCTGCCTCAGGCACTGGAACTTTGGCACCACATTAAGAACTAGGATAAATGAGGAAGGGAGTATGTTTGGTAGAGAAAGAATAAAGACAATGGATTTCACTTTGGACCTATTACGTCTGATGCCATGGGAAGACTCAAAAGAAATATTGGAGCAGAGTATTCCACCTCAAAATAGCAGAACTAATCAATATGAATAAAATGGTTTTTTATTGGGTAGGGAAAAATTAGAAAAGGGAGTGGATGCAGGGACTTCCCTGGTGGTGCAGTTGTTAAGATCCACCTGCCAATGCAGGGGACGTGGGTTCAAGCCCTGGTCCGGGAAGATCCCACATGCTGCAGAGCAACTAAGCCCATGCGCCACAACTACTGAACCTGTGCTCTAGAGCCTGTGAGTCACAACTACTGAGCCCGCGTGCTGCAACTACTGAAGCCCACACGCCTAGAGCCTGTGCTCCACAAGAGAAGCCATCGCAATAAGCCCATGCACCAAAATGAAGAGTAGCCCCCACTCACCGCAACTAGAGAAAACCCATGCACAGCAATGAAGACCCAACACAACCCCCCCCAAAAAAAAGAGAGAGAGAGAGAATGCATGCAGATCTGTATACTAAGACACTGGCATTCACATTCATACCCAATAGTTTAAATCTCTGCCACAACTCTTATGTGGCTGTTATGTAAGTATGACCTGGGAATAAAACAAAACTTGAGGATATAAACTTGAACCAAATGTGATCATTAACAACCACGCAATGGGGCAAGTATTACTTCCCATCTCTATTTCTTCCATATTTCTTCATTTTTTTTCTCTTGTTTTTGGACTTGTTCAATTTTTTTCTCTTTCTTCTCCCTACTCTTATTCTATTAATGTGAAATTGAAGGAATAAAACATAAATTCCAGAGGTACTAAACAGAAAAAAATGAAGGGGGAGAAAAACATCCAATGGAGTGATAGAGATAACAAGAGAGATGATTTGTTGAGTGTTTAATGTGTGCCAAGTACTATGCTAAGCCCTTCACAATATTGAGATTAAAGTTGATTTTATGTGAGTAATGAAGTTCAAAACCTAAAAATCATCTGGAATATATTAAGAATATGAGTGTTAAAGTTAGACCCAGATCCATTTTGAATCTCGGCACCTAAACTGCTAAGACTTGATGTCTTCATCCCTATGCCTTTTAAGGTTTTTATAAAAATCAAAGGGAAATATATATGTATTTTTAAAATAACAAGCACAAATTTGGCATATAGCAGGCTTTCGATAAATGTTTGTTTCTTCACAGAATTCACAATGTCAACTACGTGTTCAGAACCTTCCTAAGCAGTCTGAGAATGTCCCAAGACGATTTAAAATGTAGTTATTCAAAAGGTAGAAACTGAAATCCAAATTAATTTAACAGAACAGAGACCCATTCAGAGTATCCATCTACAGTGGTAGATAACACAGGAACCTAAATTTTTCCATAAACCATAATAACATATGTGTGGTTTTACATCTGAAATATGATGCTTCTTTTGTATGCAGTCGATGGGCTGCTGTTCACATCATGTGAATCTAAATCCAAGAGATCAAAATGGAAATGCCAACACTCAAAGGGTACAAAGTGGATTTACAACCCGATCTGGCTGCTTCTGACCCTCATCTTTGTACACCCCCCAGAGAACACTTGCCTTTCATCCTTACACACTGGTCAATCACCAGAATGAAATTCTTCAAATCTGAAGTAATCCAAGTGTGAAGTAAAGAAGGTATCTAAATTTTTGTTAGTTACTGTTACTACTGCATAATAAAGGAAAATAACATACAAAATGCTAGAAAACCATAACTAAAAATGTGAATCTGGGGTACAACTCTGGTGAGTTAACTTTCACAAGGTTTAAAAAAGAATCCAGAGAAATGCAGTTCTGGCTCACATGGAACTCTTTCTCCACAGATTTACGCAAGAGGCTTGATAAAACTCCTTCCAGAAGGTAATTGTGGGGGGTGAGAGGGGTGGGAATCAAGTCACAGAGTTCAGGAGATTCAGGCTCCCATAATATCTGTGGAACGTGTTACTTTGCATGACCTCACTAAGAGGCTTTAGGAAAAATACAAAAGCAATTTTAATGCTCTCACTAGATATTGATAATATAAATTCTTGAAAAAGGTCATATTTCAGTAATTAAGGCACAATTAACTATTATCTATTTTATAATTCTTTTTTTTTAATAACTCCTTTAGGTTATTGGAGCACTTTTCTTTTTTAATTTAAATTCATTTATTTATTTTTGGCTGTGTTGGGTCTTCGTTTCTGTGCGAGGGCTTTCTCCAGTTGCGGCAAGCGGGGGCCACTCTTCATCGCGGTGCACGGGCCTCTCACTGTCGTGGCCCCCTAGTTGCGGAGCACAGGCTCCAGACGCGCACGCTCAGTAGCTGTGGCTCACGGGCCTAGTTGCTCCGCGGCATGTGGGATCCTCCCAGACCAGGGCTCGAACCCGTGTCCCCTCCATTGGCAGGCAGATTCTCAACCACTGCGCCACCAGGGAAGCCCCTATTTTATAATTCTTAATCATTACCTAAACCTTGGGTTTAGACAACTTATTTTTATAGATATTGGTCCATTTTTAAATTCAAAAATAATCACCAGCTATTTCACTTATTTTTCGCAGCAGAAAGGCAAATCTGATATTGGGTAAAACTTTACAATACTGCATTTACTGGGTAGACACACTTTAACTGTGGGTGTGTTACATTAAACCTGGCAGTTAAGCTTGCTGTTGCTTTTCTTTTGCTATTTCAAGCGGTTCTAATAAACAGCCACAAGGGAGTGCTCATAAATCGCTCAAAAGTAATGGCTAGAAATGTTTTTATGTGGTTAGAAGAATGATTATCCAAACATGTTTGGGTTTTTTTTTCTCCAAGTATACATGAATTATTATTTTCTATAGACCGTGAATTTTCAAGTGCTGTCCTATAGGAATTTTCAATGCTTGCTTTTCACTGCTGAGAACCTTACCATAACTTGTTTGTCCAAGGAAGTGAGTAGTGATAGAATAAAACAAATCTGAAAAGTAATTCTTCTTACACTTTTACTTTCTCTCCCCCCTCCACGTTTTGGTTAAGCTTGAGTGTTGTTGGTACCAGTCACAGATCATCACAAATCAATGATTATAGTGTCCCACCAGGATGTAAGATTACAATTCCGTACCTCAAACTATCAAAGCTCTGAAAGACTCCAGGTTTTGAAGAGAAGATTTAATGATTTTCTGCAGTGCTATCAAAAGCAACTGTTTGAGAAGGCTACAACAGAACAAGTTATTTACAGAAATAAAACATGGATGATGTAGCTCACTGCAAAAACAATTTCCTGTTGAGATGCCTATTATAGCCAATCCACGTAGAGGGGAAAGATCACAAAGGTATGTAATAATGAGTAGAGTGAACACAATCAATGTGGAAGACACCTATAAATAGTCTCTGAGGTAAGACTGGATCATTTTCCCATTGGTATTTGCAACTGGAAAATCAGATCAGAATCCTAATTTGTGATTACAGGCAAGTATCTCTCCTCTGCCTGTTCCAACCCCCATCCTATTGCCCCCTCCTTTTAGATGAAGTTCTGGCAAGTGGTCTAGGGACAGTCCGAGGCTCACGCTGAGACCGGTCAAGTTAACTCTCCACTACCTCACAAGAGTCAGTCCTCTAAGTCAGCAAACTCACAGCTCTTCTAAACTAGAACTCAAAACCCAAATCTCACAGGAAGTGTGAAGGATAGACATATGAACAAGACTTTCACATAATAAGTACTATGACGTTAAAACTAAATGCATTTTACTTTATATCCTTTAATGTGAGCAGCAAAGTACTCTGAAAAACCATGTCTTCATCTTTAAAACAAAATGTAAGGTTATCTGGGTACCACAGTAATCCATTTAATTCCTCCTTGAACGTCATTTATTACTTCAATATTGGATGTTTTGATTCTATTAAGTCGGTGTTCCATTATGAATCCTCCTTCAATGGACCTCATCTATTTAGATCCAACTCACTTATATTTAATATTCGTTTCATCTTTACTTTTACCAGTAATAATACTTTTCTTATCGGAATATACTTAGGAAAAGAAATTTAAGTTTTTGGAGAATGGTGCTATATGAATCCCATCTTTTATTTCAGAAAATAAGTAGAAGTACACTCTCCAGGAGAGTGCATGGATTTGTATTTAATTCTCGAATGTTCCCATGAAAACTGTGCAATCTCAGTCAATTTACTCAAACTCTCCGTGTCTGTTTCCCTTTCTACAGGATAAAGATGATAACATGCCTTTATCTCATAGCTGTTTACAAAGATTTTTACATTTTATGCATAATGATCGTAAGAGCTTATTAATACAAAGTTGTACTTGCTTCCTGCTAAATTCATTCTTTTTGAGTAGGTCGATTGTAATGAAATATCACTTTTTAAAATGACTTAGGATGTTGCTACTGGAGTTTTATATAAAAGAGTGAAATCGCACCAGCACATATTGGATGTCAAGGCTTCTTAAATGGAACACACTGGTTCCTAGGCCAAATAGCAAGCAGTCCTCTCTGCTTCCAGAACTTACGACTGTCCCGAATATAACTCAAAGTAAAGTTAACTCTTTTTTAATAAAACCATCTATACTTATAAGATGAGGGAGCAGAAGAGCATTCATCCAAGAAGAAACTGACCATTTTCATAGAATCTAGCTGAGAAAGGAGGGGAGAGAGGAGGGGTAAATTGCAAAATTTCATACAACCCACTGTGATCTGATAATGTCATTAACTCTAGGTTGTACCAAATGAAATTCTCTGAATACTGAGTTATTTGGGCTAGAAAGGTAAGTTATTTTTCTTAGATTTTTTTTGTCACTCTTAAACTACTTTTGCTTTATCTCTTCTTACCCAGCAATCACTAATGGGAGGTTAAACTAAGAATACTTTTACAGCATTCAAGCGTTGTGGAAAACATTTGTAAACAGCAGATCTAACCATAACATACTGCCTCCTCACAAACTTGTGTCTACTTATTGCCATCCTGATTACTACATTTATAACTATAATAACGGAGGCTTTAAAAAAAAAAACAGCAAAAGAGAAGGTCAAACTATATTTCAGCTGTAAATAAATGTAGAGATGTGAAGAGTCAAATTAAAACAGACATCTTAAAAACCAGTTAAGGGCGTCCCTGGTGGCAGTGGTTGAGGGTCCGCCTGCCGATGCAGTGGACACGGGTTCGTGCCCCGGTCCAGGAAGATCCCACATGCCGCGGAGCGGCTGGGCCCGTGAGCCATGGCCACTGAGCCTGCGTGTCCGGAGCCTGTGCTCCGCAACGGGAGAGGCCACAACAGTGAGAGGCCCGCATACCGCAAAAAAAAAAAAAACCAGTTAAAACAGTTACTCCAAACATCCTGCACATACCTTCATTGTAACAAATACTTTTCTTTTGATTTTGACCAAAAAGTATGCATTTAGGAAAACACTTTTATAGACTATATGGCTGCATTACCTCAAAGGTCATACAAGGAAAATGTTGAGGTTAAATCTACCTTTGAGAACACAGGCTCCAAATAATATAAGAAATGCTGCAACCTCAGCTGTTTCAACGTGTTATATAACTGCTCCTCCTTCTGACTAGGTAAAAACATCATGCAAAGAAACTGGTGAAGTTACTTCTGCCAGTCCTCTACCTTTGGACATTCTCAGGAAACCTCAGGATCTCCTGAACTTGCACACCTCTGGTGGCATTGCTATTAGATTCCAGTGATGCCCTATGGTTGTTAACCCTATCGGAGACTGCCAAAGATTTTCCTGTAACACAGCTGTCCCATGTATATCAGTGTCCTTGTGCTGACGGGAATATAGCTCCTCCCCTCTCCCCCACTTTAAAATCAGAAACCCTGTATATCCTGAGCTGAGACAACTATAGCCACAGTGAAGATTTTTTTCTTCCAGGTTTATCCCCGAGCTTAGAGGGGTCAAAGTGGCTTTATGTGTGAGAGCAGGAGGAGGGAGCTTCAACAAATTGATAATTTATGTAATCAGTGTTTATCACCTCCTCCTCTTTTAATACTGCTTCTTCTTGCTAATTTTCCTCTACCCTTCTCAGGATTCACTACTAAAAATATCCTTGGAGAGAGAAATTAGAATCATGCATCTTTTGAAAATTCTTCATTTGTGAATTTAAGCAAACTTCTAAGAGTCTTTGCAAGTTTATAAAAGAAATGAAAATTCATTAAATAAATTCACAGTCACAGTTAATTTACAGCAATTACGTTTTAGTAGCTAGATGTTAATGTATTTTAATCATAATTGCTCAATATTTACGTAATAGCAGATTGCTAAAACCTTAAGGAAGATTTAAGATATCCCAGTGTATATGCAATTTCTTAAATTTCTTATTGCAGCTTTGCAATAACAGGAGGGCTGGAAGACAAAGGAGGAGGGGGGTGAGGAGAGAAGGGAGGAAGGAGTTTTACACAGGATAAAGATGCATACAAACAAAGCCGAGACTGACTTAAACAAAACAAGGAGTGATTGAGAAAGATTAGGACTTTGGGCTGCGGGCCAGTGCTGTGCTGGAGCGAGCGCACGGGGCAGGCTTACAGTGGCTCCCAGGATCCATTACGTGGCATCTCTTCCCAACCTGCATTCAGCAACTTGGGCCGAAATCATCTGAGGTGAAGATTTCTACACCATGGAAATCAGCAAGCATTACAAATCAGGGTTTTTTATACACATGTACACACACCCCTACCTGAGTGCTGGCAGTTAACTTTTTCCCAGCACATCACAGCTTAGAGCTAAACATGTAGTTTGAAGGCACCAATACTGAACCATAAACAATGGCAAAGAGTGCTAACTATACAAGATTCCTTTTATCTAGTTATTAAAGCATCTCTTTAAAACATGTATATGTGGACTTATAAGATTTCCAATTTAGTATGTCTTTCTCAATACCTAAAAGACTGAACTCATTTGTACTTCTTTACACTTAAACTTACTTTTACACAAAGCAAGGCTTTTGCATTTCCTGGCTTCCACAGCAACACCTTGAACAAACTTCTACTATAGCAATGATGACAAATAGCTTTACACTTCCCAAGTTTCTCTGAGTGACAGCAGGTTTCTGTAGTGCTGGCTTGAGAAGATTCTGAAGCTGAACCTGGGCACTGAAGGATGATCAAAAAATGCTGGCTATAAACATCTCCTGCTAACAAGAGTGGCAGTACTCATGCTGCAGGTTATTTATATATCTATCTTTCCAGCCCTGTAAAGGTAGAGATAATGTCTTATTGATTTTTTAATAGTCATTGCCCAGCAAAGTGCTTTGACATAGTGGAAACTCAACATACTACTGCTAAATTGATGAATAAACTTATTTCTGGTAACGTAACTGGTACCTGCAATGAGCTGCTGTAACAAATACTGTTCCTCATAATATTACTAAGGATGACAACCTACCTATAGGAAACTAAATGTTTTTGAAAATAAGAAAAGTATTTCTATAAAATGTATTCTGATATATGCTGTGTAATATAGGTAGTAATCTATAACTATATGGGTAGCAATCTGAAGCTAAGCTCATCACTATTATCTTTAGAAAAAAATTCAGTCACGGGGCTTCCCTGGTGGAGCAGTGGTTGAGAGTCCGCCTGCCGATGCAGGGGACACGGGTTCGTGCCCCGGTCCGGGAAGATCCCACATGCCGTAAAGCGTATAGGCCTGTGAGCCATGGCCACTAGGACTGCGCGTCCGGAGCCTGTGCTCCGCAACGGGAGAGGCCACAACAGTGAGAGGCCCACGTAACGCAAAAACAAAAAAACAAAACAAAACAAACAAATTCAGTCACGGAAAAACAAATAACTATTAACTTAGAATGACTTCTTATATTCACACAAGGTTCTTTACTTATAAATTAGTTTTGCAAAGAAAAAAAAATGCAACACTGTACTTCAAATCGAAACACCACAGACGGCAGATTAGTATCATACAAACTGCCATAGTGGGCTAAAACGGAAAGCGCAGTAACTCCTCAAAAATAAGAGATGCAAATCACCTTCCAAATTCTTCCTACTCCTCCTTCCTTAAGGCTGGTTACACTGTTGTGATGAACTGAAAACTTGAGAAAGAAAACCATATGGCTCTGTTAGGTTTTAGCTGGAAACCAGGAGAGGGGTTTGAGCGGGGGAGTATGTTACAGAACACAGGCTGAAAGCATAGAGGAGAAAAGCAAACCGGTCACTCCCATCAGGTAAATGCGGAAATGGATTCTAGAGCACACACATAACAGTAATTCGTGAACACTTACCATGGGCCAAGGGAGTTCTCCTTCAGTCCTCCCAACAGCTCCATAAAAAAGTAAATACTATTATTATTATTCCCATTTCATAGTGAAGGAAACTGAGACCCAAAGAGGATAAGTAACTCGCCCAAGGTCACACATGGCTGGTAGGTGGCAAGGCCACACCATGAACCCAAGCAGTCTGACTCTAGAGTTGGTATTTCTAACGACTCTACTATATATACCACATTATACATTCTCAGACAATAAGAATACACTGCAGGACCAAAATTAAGTCTTGCCCCCAAATAAAGTTACATGAAATATGAGTAAGGCTGTCATTAAAGAAAGGAAAAAACAAACAAAAAAGAGCTATAGTGTTAGAGCAATGAGATGATTATTTTCCTATTTTCTAATTTCTAAACTCTGAAATGTAGATATATTATTTTCACTATTACAAATCTGTTTTGGAAAACGATAAACACATTTTATTTCATCCCCAAACAGTTTCAGTATTGTGCTGATGTCATATTTATGTGTGTGATAAAAGGTCAAGCTAAGTTCAATAATAATGATTTTCCTGGCTCATGAAATGCTAAGTTGTAATAATGTAACACTGAGGTAAGCATCAGCATAGACGGAGGGAAGATTAGGAAGAGATTTCTGCAATTATTAACTTAAAATAGGAGCATTTCCCCCACAGAATTCTATCCAACTAAAGTTTGGGAAATGAGAAAAAAGGGGTATTCTTTCAGAAACATAACCATAATAGTACTGCCTTTTCCTAGCTCACTTTCCCTGGTACGACACTTACTTGGGATGTTTATGTCACATACTATCTTGATATAAATAAGCACAGGAAATACTGTAATTGGGACTTGAAGAATTAAGAAAAAACAGCACCAGAAACTAACACACACACAGTATATCTTTCCTATAAACTACCCCTGTAGCAACTGCTTGAATGTGACTATTTTAAGGATCTCTGGGGGCTGGGGGAAGAGAAAATAATCTTCTGAAATAAATAATTCCTTAATTGAAAAAAACAACAAATTGAATCACAGTGCTGTTAAAAATAAAACCAGAAAAAATTGATTAAAAGAGAAAACTTCAGAGCTTTAATACAGAATTACAGAAGTCCATGAGTACCCAAAAGTTATCTAAGTCCTACAATTTAGCAAACAAGAGATATGATTTATTTTGCAAACATTTTCTTTTAAACTTTCCCAGGCATTTGAGCACAGGCTCTTAGTCATAGCTAAGAATTACTTCCCAAATAAGTTCCATATGTTATAACTCTCCTTCCTGGTCTTTTCCAAAGCCAGATCTGGTCATAAACTATGAGCTAGTTTACCACACTGTACAGCTGTCAAAAACTTTTCTTACCCAATGAAGTAAAGAACCTCATTCAGCCCTTTCTGTGAGGTCTTATATCATGTGAAATACGAGGGCTATGTCAATACTAGAGAAATTCCCTTTACAACACACGGCAAATATAAAAAAAAAAAAATACACTTTTCCTTATCTGTGAAAAGTATGTCCCAATAGAATACACGGTCATTTAATAAATCATTAACATCTGACCTCTCCGGGGCTTACCCTCAGGCTATGGCTTGAATTACATTCGGTTCATAGAACTGGGTAAAAGGATGTTTAAGATTCTTTTCCAGAAAATAAAGCTTGAAACTACTTTCCTTCCTGACAGCAGCAGACAGCCTGAGACCTTCAGACTCTAGAGCATTTAAGATGACACGCAGAACCTGATACAATGCAAAGCAGTAATGCTATGTTATGAGACACCTGAAAAGGTATGGGAACAAATCTCTTGCTTCTCTCTTTTTCTGCTTCCTTTTAAAAAATTAAGAGATACTATACTTAGTGGAGAACAAAAGTTTGCACCTCAGATGCCCAGTTTACACAAACAAGAAGACTGATGCTGCTGGTAAAACCCTACTTCTTATCTCAACATTACCCAGATTCCCAAACAGAAGCCCGATAGGACAATCCCCTTCACTTTGACTGCTGACAATAACATACTGTTTGTAAATTTCTGCTTCTAGTAATTACTAACATATTCTAGTATACGACCAGAGTTAAGGCGTATTTTAATTAATCTAAAAATTAATGAATCTGAAAATGTTGGATGAGAAAATGCACTGTCAAATAATTCAGGAATTCTAATAAAGCTGGACTGTATATTACAACTATCAAAAGAAAAATAGCTTTGCATATACCAACGTAAAGACACCAAGCTAATGAAATCAGTACCCGAAAGCTTCCACCCCATCCCTACTAAGCATATCGTCATGAGATCATCTAGGTGTATCTTTAGGTCATCTTCAATGGCCTTTTGACCTCATCAGCTTTCAAGAATTCCCTTGCAGAGTAAAAGAAGCAAAGACAGACTCAACTAACTTACCTTTATCTTACATTTCAAGATAAGAGAAAACTCTACATCCTATCCATGGGTGACCTAACGTAGTTTCATGCCTCAAATATTACAAGAAGAGATGGCTTATAAATCTTGTCTCCAGCCCAGACATTTCTGCTAAGCTCCCTATCTGTAAACCAAGTGTCTGTCCCATTCCCACAGGCACCTCAAAAACACACCCCCAACACAGGGCCCAACCTGCTCTACTCTCTCCATTTGTCTCCTCTCAGTGAATGGCACCAAATTCAGCCAGCTGCCCCATCATCCTAGCCTGCAGCCTCTTCACCTTCCACATCCAATCCATGGTCTCCCCATGGCCTCAGTACACATCCCACCACCTCTTCCCAAGATTACAGCAATATCCACCTTACACATCTCTCAGCACCCAGTATCGAAATCCACTCATTTTTAATTTTCCACACAGCTGCCAGAATAGTCTCTATAAATTAAAAAAGAGTATGTCAATCCCCAACTTTTATCATCTCTCCACAACCTTCAATATAAAAGACCTTTCTTTAGCCCACTATCCCAAGATCCTTAATGAAGGGGCCTCTCCCAAGCTCCTGATAACCTTTTCTGTGGCCACTCCCCCATGGGAAGTCTTCTCTTTCCCACACAGCATGACTTACAAGCCCTCGATCACACTGTGACCTTTTCGAAAGTTATCTTTCCCTAGTTCACTTATTCCATTCACTATCTAAATGTCTCTTAGGTATACTTTAAACCTCAGCCCAAGTGTCACATCCTTGGTAAGCTTTCACTAATATTCCAAGTGTAAGGTGTTTTGTTTTGTTTTTTATTGAAGTACAGTTGATTTACAATGTTGTGTAAGTTTCAGGTATATAGCACAGTGATTCAATTATACACACACACACACACATATATATTCTTTTTCAGATTCTTTTCCTTCTAAGTAATTACAAAATACTGAGTATAGTTCCCAGTGCTATATAGTAGGTCCTTGTTGGTTATCTATTTTATATATAGGAGTGTGTATATGTTAATCCCAAGCTCCTAAGTTATTCCCTCCCTTCCCCTTTGGTAACCATAAGTTTGTTTTCTATGTCTGTGGGTCTATTTCTGTTTTGTAAATAAGTTCATTTATATCATTTTTTTAGATTCCACATACAAGCGATATCATATGACATTTGTCTTTCTCTGCCTGGCTTACTTAACTTAGTATGATCATCTCTAGGTCCAACCATGTTGCTGCAAATGGCATTCTTTCATTCTTTTTTACGGCTGAGTATTATTCCATTGTATATTTTAAGGGCCTTCTTCAAACTCCCACAGCACTGGGATCATACCACTATCTCAGCAGACCACATAACACTTCAGGCCACCCTGTGCCAGTCTGTCTTCCCAACCAAATTATGAGTATTTCTGAGGAAATGCCTATGCCTCCCACTTTCACTTGTGTATCCTCGAGATCCTAGAGTAGTATCTGACGCATACTGTTACAGGCCAAAAAACATTTGTTGGTACAAGCCCACTGGGGTGGGGAAGCAGGTGGGGAAAGGAGCTAGAAATTAGAGAACAGAAAACGCCAAGATCAAACTGAAGTAAGATGAACAATGCTGGACTTTGCATTCATGCAAACTAAATGTCATTTTCCTATTCATATACTAGTTTCGGTCTCAAATAATAGTCCATTCATTCATAGACTAGTTGAGTGTGAAGTGTTCTGAAACCACTGAAGAAGGGGAAAATGGAAGTATATGGATATCAATATTAAGGACCCCCCACCTTTGTCTCTTTGGGGACAAACGAGGATTTTAACAGATAATGAAGGTAGCCTACCTTCTACTTGGGCATGCCAGATTATAGATATTTTCACTATATATGCAATCAAAGGCTAATCACATCAGTAAATTTTCATTTCTACCTTTAAAAGGTGAATGGATAAGATTAACTTCTGTAACTTATTCTGATTCTTTATTTACTCTAGTTACCATTTTGGAAATAAATCTTGATTAAGTGCTGGGGATAGGGGAGGGAGAACAGGCAAGCTGAATGCTATTTGGCAAACCAAGCTATCCCTAGATGTTTCTTAGGGATGAATAAGCAATGCCTGCTGTCTTATCACTGGAAGATGCCTTGCTACCCTGTGCCAAAACTTCAATTAGGCTTATCAACACCCTTGAAAGAATGAGGAATGAAAAACAGAGCTTCTTGCAGCCTTTGAGCTTACCAGCCAGGGAGCACACTGTATCAGTAAGGTACTAAATTACATTACTGTGTTACAGTTAGAGCACTTAGGCCAAAAGGCAAAAATAAGGGCAAGCTAAGTCAAATTGTGAAGTGGATAAAATTTGTTTTCAGAAACTTCTACCTCTTCAGTTGCCACTACAGAGGCTTTATTTGGCCTTTATTCCAGTGTGTTTATTCAGGTCACACACCACCACCCCCTTTCTCTCCCACTTGAGCCCCTCACCGAAGACTATACTCCCAGGGAACCTGATAAATATTTCCAACCATTACCGCACTCGTTGGCCCATCAACAAAGTCTCATTACTTCTATGGCTTCTTTCATTAAGACCTTTCTCCATGCTTCCTAACAACAAGTAAATCTTACTCACTGAGAAGTGCTAATCTTCTTCTTGTACTCTGAAAGCTATCTGCCCTTGGGAAATGTAAGACAGCATGACAATCCAATGGTGGGGATTTCAATGCCATGGATGGTCCATTGAGAATTGGGCCGATGAAAAAATAGTTGCCTTCTATATATACAAGTGTGGCAAAACATGAATAGGCTGTGTCCAAAATAATGACAACTTTATTGCAGACTAGGCTAATTTCCAGATAACCTGGTAATAATGCTTCCCTTCTTGGTTTACATATATAGATGATAGTGAATATAGGATTAACAGGTACATACCCAATGAAGCTTATTGTCCAACCAGAAGCAACATATAAACTATTCTTCATAACTTTTCAGGTGAGAATTTACAATTAATCACAAATGAATTGCTTGTAAACCAAACCTAGAAGTTTCTGATGATTTAGTTTAAAATACTTCAATCATTAGGCTGTAATTCATGACTTAATATCTGAACTCAAATGGTTTTCAAGCAAATATTTACTATGAAATACAAAGGCCCTGCTCTTGTGATATTATTATATTATAATTCAGAATGACAGGCAAATAAACAAAATAATAATTAAGATAAAATCAGATAATGATAGAAGCCAGGAAGAAAACTTAAAAAGTTGATGTGACAGAAAATTATGGCACTGGAGATACGAATTTAAACTGAGTGGTAAGTAAGCAAAAGACTCAATGAAGAGGCACCTTGGGACTAAGGCATGAATTACAGTAACTACTCACCCCCTAACTTCTACTCAAAGATCTAGAAAAAGAGTTCCAGGCAGGGAGAACAGCAAGCACAAACATCCTAAAGCAGAAGTGTGCTTGATATGTTGATAGAAGGAGAAGACCAGCATGACTAAAGCATAGGAGAAGGCAACAGAGAATGGTCTGAGATTAAAGCAGAGTCCAGAACATGCAAGGCCATGAAAAACACAGTATGAAATTTTAATTTTATTCTATATTAGCTATCACAGAAATACAGAATGTGATAAAATGACAAGGGATGCAAATTATATTCTAAATAGAATTCCCGTTTGTACTATTACATGCCATTACTATCGATGAAAGTATTGTACCTCTTGGGGTTTTGAAAACTACTGTCACTGCAAAGAAGACTGAAATCCACTGAGAGTTGAAGGGAAGTTCTGCCCCTAAATTGAACTCAACTCCTGCACAAACCAAAATGCAACAACAACAACAAAAAACTATGGAAAAACCCTTTGGTATTAACTGCCAAGAACTTCCCATCAAATAAACCCAAATACTCATAGCTTTTATCTATGACTACACAGACAAGGTTAAAGCAATTGCTTCCTAGCGTGAAAGAAAGGGGATTTTTGTATCTGAATTAAACTGAGTGGTGACCTCCATTTATCACATTCAATGTTATTTAATTATAAAGTACATGTCTGTATACACAAAAGTGTATACGTCTTGATTTGTCAAGAGACTATATTTCATGGCACATCTACAAATTGAATCTGTTTTTCACATGTCAAGGTTAAAGTAGATTGAAAATAATCTAGAGCTAAGGGGCAGCACTGAGATAATCATACCTACTGTTGTCC
Source organism: Aethalodelphis obliquidens (assembly GCF_003676395.1). NCBI lineage: Eukaryota > Metazoa > Chordata > Mammalia > Artiodactyla > Delphinidae > Aethalodelphis > Aethalodelphis obliquidens. The sequence goes on along the minus strand of NW_020838004.1, from coordinate 10,270,374 downwards.
CTTTTAGAAGGAGATTTAAGCCCTAAGAGGTTAAAACTGAACAAATATTTAATAGTATTGAATAGATCCAAGAATAACACAGTGCCTTTTTCCCATTGAACTCAAATGAACTCATGTCTGTCCTCACCCAGTGATCACTTATTAACATCTTAAATACAAATCTGGGGATAATTTTAAACTCTATTCTACATTATCAAGAAGCAATTAGGTACCTTATCGGAGATAGACAGCTTTACACAAAAATATTAGAATCCTAAAAGACAAATGCTTCAGCTACCCTGCTTTAAAATAATTCCCCTTCTTTTTTTAAAATTTTTTTATTAAACCATTCCAATTGGCAGCATATGATCGAGAGAGAGAGAAAAAGAAAGAGGGAGAGAGAGAGAGAGAAAGGTGATCCAGGTCATATTTTCTCTTCTTGACAAGTTCTAAACTCAACTTACTTAGTCAAAGAAGTTTTCAGAAATTTGCATTAAATATTAAATGTTTAGTATTATTATTAGCATTATAAAGGTAGATAATTCCAATGTATATACTTTATTTATTGAATATCAAAGCCCCTCTATTAGTTGTGAAAAAAGTGGGAAGTCTTGAGTGGTCTCTTGAGCCACCCATGGGAAGAAATGCTCAAGAGGTAGATGAACATTTTTAAACCCGGTCTCCTCTTTGAAAATCCCTGCACTAGAAAGACACTGTTACTGACAGAAGTGTGACAGCAGCCTCCAATGAGCTGAGACAAAGAACAAAGGGACAACAGCTTTGTGACAGTTCTTTGCAAGGGCTGCATGTCTGTTTTCCAGGAAATGTAAGAAACATTTAACTATTTTAAGAGATTGTGGAGGGCATGTTTAACGCATGCATTCAATATGCGCTTTCAGAAGTTCTTTCCTCCTTTCTAACACTGTTACTTCATAACTTAACAATGTAAAATTTAAATTTACAAATTTAAAATTAGTTCATATTTTTTACTTCTGATTTAACTTATAGTCTACAAAGTAGAAACTAAGGCCTCTGGGCCGCACAGCACATCTAAAAGGATGCTCTGGCATTGTATTGTCTTTATAGGTGAGGTCTGGAAAATCATTCTAACCCCTTAGTTTGCTCCTTAAGAATCACCAATTATTTGACATAAAACTGAACACATCGCCTAATTATCAGTTAGTCTTTATGGTAGTGGTTCACATGGTGTCAACTCCATCCTTGGGCAATGGTACTTCTGCTCTGTGCCATCTCAGGACCGTATTCCAAATACCCTCGAGTTACTCCTTTCTATTTTCTTTATAGTAGATCCTGTCAAGAGTATTTCTGGCTAGCCAAGGAGTGGAATAGTATGTTTATGCCAATTAACCAGGGAATGACAACTCCAAAACTGCTGTGTTCAGAGTTACTCATATTCATCTTTATTGACTACAGAGAAAGTTCAGGTTACTTTGATTTAAGATAAAGGATCCTTGTCTTCCCTTAACAATTTATCTGAATGACCATAAAATATCAATGAAGTGGATTTAGGATTTGCAGATACTGCTACATCTCAGGAACACAAGTGTTGTAAGTAATAATAATGGCTAGCCTAGAGTTGTCAGTCACTCTCGATTTCACTCCATAAGAACTGAGTTAGCACATACTACCTAGAGTTTACCACACCTTACTAGATACTGAGATGTGAGGTTACTATGCTACAGTTGTGTTCTGTAGATGATATGCAGGATACATGCTAGAACATATAATACATGTAAGTAGTATATAATACATGTCCTAGACAAGGTTATAATTTCACTGAGACACTAGGAAAACCATGAGAGAGTGCTTCAAAACAGTGAATGTTGGTGCAAGACTAAATAATAAAAAAGAGATGGAGATCAGGATGGCTTCCAAGGAATTGAGCTGGGCCATTAATGAAAACCCTATATTTCTGTTCCTGTCAATGACTGATCACTCAACAGTTGATCCTCAGTGAAGACTGAAGAGTTGTGTATCCTATAAACAGTCTAAATGCATCTCTTTTTTTTTTCCCCTTATACTATCATGTTCTAAAACAGAATCATCAAACATCTTACAAAGATGCTAAAACACAGCAAGAGAAAACAATTTTAAAACAGGGTTCAAAATAAAGCAAAAGCGGGCTTCCCTGGTGGCACAGTGGTTGAGAGTCCGCCTGCTGATGCAGGGGACACGGGTTCGTGCCCCGGTCCGGGAAGATCCCACATGCCACGGAGCGGCTGTGCCCGTGAGCCATGGTCGCTGAGCCTGCGCGTCCGGAGTCTGTGCTCTGCAACAGGAGAGGCCACAACAGTGAGAGGCCCGCGTACCGCAAAAAAAAATAAAAAATAAATAAAAATAAAATAAAAAAAAGCAAAAGGGGCTTCCCTGGTGGCGCAGTGGTTGAGAGTCCGCCTGCTGATGAAGGGCACGCGGGTTCGTGCCCCGGTCCGGGAAGATCCCACATGCTGCAGAGCGCCTGGGCCCGTGAGCCATGGCCGCTGAGCCTGCGCGTCCGGATCCTGTGCTCCGCAACGGGAGAGGCCACAGCAGCGAGAGGCCCGCGTACCGCAAAAAAAAATAAAAAATAAAAAAAAATAAAGCAAAAGGAGAACAAGGATGGGAAGAGGAAATGGTGATATGAAACAAGTGAACAGAATGTGTGCCCGGGGTCCTGTAAGAGAACTCAAGAAGGCTTAAACGTTACAGCAGTACATAAGTAGAAGAGTATCAAAGCTCCATCCTTTGATTTTTTTTTTTTTTTTTTTTTTTTTGTGGGGTTTTTGGCTCCTTTCCTTTTGTGACCGGCCTGTGTGGCCTCTCCCGTTGCGGAACATAGGCTCCGGACACGCAGGCTCAACGGCCATGGCTCACGGGCCTTAGCCGCTCCGCGGCATGTGGGATCTTCCCGGACCGGAGCACGAACCCGTGTCCCCTGCATCGGTAGGCGGACTCTCAACCACTGCGCCACCAGGGAAGCCCTATCCTTTGATTTTTATGTGCCATGAGCTAATGTTTACTGCTTACCACCTTTGTATTACCCAAATGATAACATGAAAATTATTAAATGTTCTTTCTGTTGAGCACTACTTCTTTAGTGTTTCTTTTTGTAAACTGATTGAGAGGCATGAAAAATATTCCTTGTTAGAATCATTAAGAGACATTCAACTCGGTGGATGAAAATTTGATGAGAAACAGGACGTCTACACACACAGTCTTCCCTCACAAAGAACTTACTAATTCCAAGGAGGGAATACAGTGAGAAGCAGAGCAGATGCCATTTTAATCAAGAGATCAAAGTTTACAACAACAGTAAAGAGACAAAGTACCTTAATTCCTGCCAAAAATTCACAACTTGAATTTATTCATAAGGAAACACCAGACAAACCCAAATTGAGGGACATTCTACAAAGTAGCTAGCCTAAACTTTTCAAAAATGTCAATGTCATGAAAAACAAAAAAGACGGAGGAACCATTCCAGATGGTCATGTTCAAGGTCAAGAAAAAGTTTCTATAAAGAGCATTATTGTGACAGCAACATTTCAAAAAAGTCTACGGTAACAGTGTTCTATCAGTGTTAAATTTCCTGATTTGAATAATTATACTGTAGTGACATAAGTGAATGTCTCTGTCTTAGGAAATAAACACTTAAGTATTTACGGGTTTAAAAAAAAAAAAAAGCATGGTGGTGGCAACTCACTCTCAAGAGAAAGAGTACTAAAGCAAATTTGGCAAAATGCTAGTAACTGGTGAATCTTGGTGACAGGTACATGGAGATTTTTGTGCTATTCTTGAAGATCATCTATAAAATTTAAATTATTTCAAAATAAAAAGTTAAAGATTTTTAATAGTTGAGAATGCAAATATGAGAAACATAAAATTTTGAACACTTTTCCCTTCCTCATAATATATTTCTATATTTCCAAAAACCAAAAATATTTTCCTACAACCAATCATTTAGTCGTGATATATCTACCTCCACAGAACAGAAAATAGAAAGTAATCGGTAACATTCAAATCATACAAAAGGGACAGATTGAAAATAATAGTGAGGTGTTTTAAGTTACAGAAGATATATATTTAGTGGGATTTTTTTAATGTATGGCTATTTTGAGGTCTTTCATTTAGTTCAACTAAAAAAAAACCTTATATATCTCAAATCAGGTTTATATTTAAAAGAGAATACTAATCACTCTACAACAAACAAAAAGAGCCTAAATACACAAAAAGTTTTACAAAGTCACCATTCATGGCAAAATTTATCTATAATTTTAACTTATTAGGAAAGGCAGAGAGAACACTGAAACATAAATTCCTACTCATTTAAACTCGACATTTTCCAACTATACTTCACATTTCTTTAACTCAGAGTTCTCCTAACAACATAAATATTGCACAGTAAATTTCAGACCTAAACATTGACATTTAACTTAGCAAAAGGGCTGATTGTCCATGATGGAAAGTTTGTGTTCTACCTTTAAAAGGTCTGCATAATGTAAAATTCTAACCTTCCCTCAGAAACCACTAACCAATCCACTGTTTTATACTGCCTATAAAATTCCATTAGTATAGGAAACTAAAAGTTGACCTGTGAACAATTTAGGAAAAAGATATGGACTATGAAATTAGAAGATTAAACTCTAATAACTGGCTGAATGATCTGGGCAAATCACTAGAACTTTCTGAGCCTCAGTTTCTTCATCTATTAAAGAATGAGATTTAAAACTAACTAATTTCTCATCAGTCATTTTCAAAGCTCTAGGGATTTGTCACTCTTTCTTAAATATGCTCTTATCTGCTATTTTTGTCTTGGTTTTGATGAATGACCCAAAATCTCACAGAAAGAATTCCTCATTTGGCAGCCTTTAAAACACTAACTAGATAATTACAGTTGTAGGGTGAGCTTGGAACTCCATGATTAACCATGCAATGAGAAACATTCAAACACACTGGTGAAATTCAAAGTCTGATCTATTCCTACCAAATACTGGCTTAAACCAAGGAGGAAGGAAAGAACAATTATCTCTTCTATCAATTAGAAATCTTACAGAATATATATAAATACAGAATATATATACAAATATGTACCATAATAGTTATAACCAAATGAAAACTAAGTATTTAATTGAGATTAAAAACAAAGCATAGATATAAGCATATAATTAAGATGATCTAAATCACACTCCTTCTGGGATATTCTCAGATATACATAATATAACACATACTATGGTTATGATAGGTACTATTACCATGAGTTTCCCATTCAACGTCTTTGTTGTACTTGAGAATCTATGTTAATCAGCTCAAATCTTCCATGAAATGAGTCTGGTCAAAAGAAAAAACTGATTTTAAGGAAAGTTACAATGCAAAGCAGTATTTAAGAATAAAAAGCACCACCATCACAAAACTCATGTAAGAATATGATGAGGCACCAATTCAAGATCACCTTGGGTCTTAGTAAGGTGATATAATCAAGAATCTTTAGGATTAGATTAGAAGATTACAGTGTCCATGTATACCTGTGAATAAAGGGAATGTACACACAGACTATAAAACGGTAGAAATTCATTTAAATTCCTTTGAAACTCAATAATAAATGCAAAGCTGGAGGTCTCTTGGAGGATATTAAGAGGGAACAGCAAACCACGGAAGAAGAGGGATTTCAAGGTTGATTTCCTCACTTTTTTATCCAAACACCTTGGGGACAGGGGCTTCCCACTTAAACAGTATAAAACACAATAGATGTAAAGATGAACCTCTATACTAGAGGTTCAACATACATTTTGAAATATACATTTCGGATTTTTCATGAAAGTGTACAATCTAATGTTAAATATTATTTCACTCAGATAAGGTATTTTCTTTATGAAACTGGGTGAATGAAGTCATCCAAAAATTAGTTTATAAGTCTTTAGAAAGTTTAAAACCAAGGTTTCTAGACAGGAAGACCCACTCAAAACTTGAGAATAATCACTTTGGTATACTGGATCCAGGACCCAAATAAAGTCCTCAGAAGCTCCCTGTCCGAAGTGGAGGGGTGGCCAAGAGCATATTTACTGCCTCCTGCTCCTAGCCTTCCTCCCCATCACTTTGTTTACATCTTGGTCGTAGCATTTCTCATCCTCTATTTTAGTTCATTTTCTCCAGTTTGTCTAGATCTCTGCCCGTTTCCTTTTTGCTACTAATGATGCCTCCAGTACTAATGGATGTCTCTTCATGGTGTGAGCTTGAACTTTTGATCCTCAGTATTGCCTTAGCTTTCACTATTTGAATTCTCCTGTGTCTTTTCAACCTGCTGTTCATATCCCTTGGCTTTGCTTGAGTACCTAATGACAACTCCCAGGTTTGATTTTTGTAGTTGTCTCAATCTACAGACTGAAGCCATATCTCAACCCAGACACTTGCTCTGGACTTGGCCTCAAATAGCCCAGTATATACTGTAGGGATCAAAAGAACATAGGCAGACTCCATAAGTTTTGCTCCATATAAAGGAAATTTTATACTGTTCATAGAGGACCCACCCAAAAAAGGAATGCTCTGGGTCTAGAGAGTATACAGCAAAGAACTATGAGAGCTGATTCTGGAACAGACAGACCTGGCTTCAAACCCAATTCCTCTGCTGTCCACAGCTACCTTAACCTCCCTAAGCCTAAATTTTTTCCGCTGTAGAATGGGAAAAATAATCACCTTAAAAAAACATTGTCACGTAGCTGTAAATGATGACTTGAGAGTTTTAAATGAGATTAAATGTAAAGGGCAAAGACAATGCTTACCATACAGAAAGCACCGACCTGGTCCTATTAGAACTTGGATATATCACTTTATTTTTCCAAACCTAAGCTTTTATTATGAGCCCTTGAAACAACATCATATGTAAGAAACTATCACAACTTCCTAATGATACTTAACATCGGTTCTTTAAATATCTATCTCTCTCATTTTAAAACATGTCTTCAAATTAACACTCCTCCCATCAAAAGGTGAAACCCACAGCTACATGCAAAAGAATGAAACTATTACACCAAACACAAAAATCAATCAAAATAAGTAACAGACTTAAATGTAAGAATTGAAACCATAAAACTCCCAGAAGAAAAGATGGGGTTAAGCTCCCTAACATCAGTCTTGGCAATGACTTTTTGTATTTGACACTAAAAGCAAAGGCAACAAAAGCAAAAATAGACACGTGGAACTGCATCAAACTAAAAAGCTTCTGCACAGCAAAGGAGACCATTAACAAAATGTAAAGGAAACCTACCAAATGGAAGCAAATATACGCAAATCATATATATCTGATAAGGAGTTAATATCCAAAATATATAAAGGACTTAACAAAGGGCACAAGATCTGAATAGATGTTGTTCCAAAGAAAACTTATGGATGGCCAATAGGTGCATGAAAAGGTGTTCAACATCACTAATTATCATGGAAATGCAAATCTAAACCACAATGAGTTTATTACTTTCCATCTGTTAGAATGGCTACTATCAAAAAACATGAAATAACAAGTGTTGGCAAGGATATGGAGAAAGGGGAACCCTTGTGCACTGTTGCTGGGAATGTAAATTGGTACAGCCATTATGGAAAACAGTATGGAGGTTCCCCAAAATTTTAAAATAGAACTATCATTAGATCCAGCAATCCCACTTCTGGGTATTTATCCAAAGGAAATGAAAATAGGAATTTGAAATATATCTAACCCCCATGTTTACTGCAGCATTGTTTACAATAGCCAATATATGGAAAAAACCTAAGTGTCCACTGATGGATGAGTGGATTTTTTTAAAATGTGATACACACACACACACACACACACACACACAGAGGAATATCATTCAGCCATGAAAACGAAGGAAATCCTGAGGGCATTAGTGAAATAAATCAGACAGAGAAAGACAAATACCATGTGATCTCACTTACGTGTGGAATCTTAAAAAAAAAAAAAAAAAATGGTGGATACAGAGAACAGATTGGTGATTGCCAGAGGCAGTGGGTGAGAGGAGGGCAAAATAGGTCAAGGGAGTCAAAAGGTACAAACTTCCAGTTATAAAATAAATAAGTCCTAGGGATGTAATGTACAGCATGAAGACTATAGTTAATAATACTGTATTATATATTTGAAAGTTGCTAAAGGAGTAGATCTTAAAAGTTCTCATCATAAGAAAAAAAATATTTGTAACTATGTAAGGTGATGCTTGTTAACTAGACTTATGGTAGTGATCATTTCACAATATACACAAATATTGAACCATTATGTGGTACACTCAAGCTAATATGATGCTATCTGTCAATTATCTCAATTAAAGAATAACAAAAAACAAACAACATCAACAATAACAACAAAAATTATACCATGGTTGTTCAAAGGATTAAGGATAGGGTTGTCCCTCTTTCCCTCCACTTTATTTTCTCTACCTTTCCTGTTTCATCTTTCTTATGAAACCAGCCACACTCCCCCATCTATTGCCGAAAATGACAGGAGATTTATTTGCCCACAAACTAAATCCATTCAGAAACCTGCTCTCATTCAACACAGAGAATTACCTTCAAAGCACTTTAAAAAGATTTATTCCAACAAGAACCTTCGTAAGTTGCTGGCAGAAATGCAGATGGTGCAGCCACTTTGAAAAACAAGCATTTTGTTAAAAAGTTAAACATACATTTATCATATACCCCAGCAACCTCACACCTAGATGTATACTCAAGAGAAATGAAAACATATGTCCACATAAAAACCTGTACACAAATGTTCATAGCAGCAATATTCAGAACAGCCAAAGAGCAGAAAACAACTCAAATGTCCATCAACTGGTGAATGGTTAAATAATATATATGCTATGTCCATACAATGGAATACTATTCATCAATAAAAAGGAATGAAATACTGATTCATGTTACAACATGGATGAACCTCAAAAACATTGTGCTAACTGAAAAAAAGCCAGAAACAAATGACATGTAATATATGATTCCATTTATATGAAATATCCCAAAAAAGCAAATCTAGAAAGACAGAAAGTAGATTAAGTGATTGCCTGGGACTGTGAGTTAACTGTAAATGGGCATGAGGAATTCTACTATGGTCATGCAATGTTCCAAAACTGGATTGTGCTAATACCTGCACAACTGCATAAATTCACTGAAAAAAAAACATTGAATTATTTAGTTAAAATGAGTGAATTTTATGGTATGTAAATTACACCCCAATAAAGTTGTAAGGAAAAAACTGTGCCATGTATATACTGTCTAAAAACAAGGTTTACTCCATTCCTACTGCATTCAAAGCCTGGTTAAGTGCAGTGACATAGTCCCTATACTCAACAAACTTTAAATATAATAGAATGTTAACATTTAAAATAAAAAAACAAATAAGCTTTAAAAAGAAAGATGAAACCCAATCCCCTACCTCTTGAATATGGCTGGTCTAAGTGACTCACTTCTGCTATAAATAAAGCAGTAATAGTGCACTCTGACTTCCGGGCCTAGGTCAAACAAGGCAATACAGCTTCTTCCTGGCTCTTTTTTCACTTGGGACATGAACTTTGGAAGTCCTCATTCTACATGTAAGAAGTCTGACTACCCTAAAGGACCACGCTGAAGAGACAACATAGAGAAAGCAATGCCCAAGGAACCCAATGCCAGACTCCTATTGAGTCATTCCAGCATCAACCAGGAGACGTGTGAATGAGGCTTCAGATGACTGCAGCTCCCAGCCTTCAAGTCACCCCAGCGGACACGGAGTAGAACAGTTGATGAGCTGTCCCCACTGAACCCTACCCAAATTGCAGATTCATGAGTAAAATAAATGGCCCAGTTTCTGGCCACTAATATTTGAGTTGGTTTGTTACACAGCATTGAAAAATCAGAACATTATCTTATCCATATCTTAAAATATTGGCCAGCGCCTATAAGACACTTAGCGTAAAAAAGTAACATTCTCTAAGAAAGTATTCAAACTCCCTAAAGCTGAGAACTTTCAGCAACAGGTTGGTCCTGTCTGTTCCAATAAAAATGTACAAATCTCAATTTCTATTCTGGATAATAACTTTATTTTCAAGGTTGAATTTTAGAGCAGAGATAAAGCATTAAGAGTCAAAATGACCTTTGGCAAAAAAGAGTATAGATATTCAGACAACTTAGGATGTAGAAGTATGCAAAAAGGGAGTTAGATTTTTGTCAGCAGCCTGTATCCTGTGAAGGATATAAAACCCACATTCCAGTCAGCTGTGATGCCAATCAAGCACCACACTTCCCTCCTGGTAAACTGAAAAGGAACCCAGCTCGCTGCTCAGCATACCATTCAGAAGCCTTCCACATCATATGTCACAATCAATTGTGCGATTCAGGTCCAGTCTTTTTTTAGCGAAAGGAATTTATTACCAACAGGTTTACTTCCTTCCCATCCACATCCTGTGCCCCTGCAGTGCCCAGGAGGGCACCACATCTGGTCGAGCTAACTTTTTCAAAAGAGCAGGGGAGAGGAGAGAGAGGAAACCATACCAATCAGAGAAGATAATCAATAACCTGTGAGAAATCAAACTGAAGAGTTTGCTGCAACAGTGCATAAAAGTTTGTCAGACATTCTAGTAAACAAAACTCTTACCTAAACTTTCCAATCATAAGAGAATTCATGACTCTTATGTACTACAAGATCCTAAAAGATTTTGTCCACCTACTGTGTTAGAAGGACTTTATTCTAATAATTGTATCAGTTACGAGGTTTTAAAGGCAAGAGATGGAAAACCCAATTCAAAGTTGTTTAAGTGACACAGAAAGACATCCGTCCATAAAACAGGAGACACAGGGGTAGGAGAAGCTTCAGGTTTAGCTAATCCAGAAAGTCTAAGACATCATCAAAGATTCAGGTTTTTCCAGACTCTCCATTTCATTGCCCAGAATGTCAGCTTCATCCACAGCTCCCTGTAGGAGAGCCATCAGGAGACTAAGACCTTCCTTGTTTGGGTCTAGCAGAGTAAAGAGAATGCCTCTGCCCACAAAATCAAACCCAAATCCTGTCATTTGCCCAACTATGCCAGCTGAGGCTGTGTGGCTAATGGGGGAATGTGATATGCTGAATGGCCTGGCCATGAGCTCACAAAGCCATCTGGGGCAAGAGGGCCAGATTACCATGATGGGCTTAGAGCTGGAGCTGCACACCGTGAAATGGACCTAATGGAAGCAAGAGAGCAACTTCCAAGTCCACTAAAATTCATATCATCTGTTAAATGGTCTATTTGATCAATTAGAAAAAGAGATTCTTCAGTTTCCAAGCGGATTTTGTTCTAAAAGTTCACCTCATGTCAGTTTTGATCTTAAAGTATGATTAGGGCATATGGGACATAGAATGCATTTTCCCACTGAAGTCATATATTTCCCATGTGCTCAAATTAGTTCTTGGTACATTTAAACCATTTATAGTTGAAGTATTTAAGCTGGGAATGCCTCTTTCCCTCTTTTCCCAGTGGATCAGAAAAAAACAGAGACTCACCACATATAGGTTATCATGCCCTGGCACCAGGGAGGTAGAAACAAGGAGCTCTCCACAAACAACCATCAGTAAGAGCACAAAGATCTCCAGAAGGAACCCATATTCCACAGTAGCAGTAGCTCAGATGGCAGGAGGGTGAGCTTCCCGAAGGCCATCTGTGCTTGCAGAATACTTGTCAGTCACTGACATAAAAATGTTTTATCTTGGGCTTCCCTGGTGGCGCCGTGGTTGGGAGTCCGCCTGCCAGTGCAGGGGACGCAGGTTCGTGCCCCGGTCCAGGAGGATCCCGCATATCGCGGAGCGGCTGGGCCTGTGAGCCATGGCCGCTGGGCCTGAGCGTCCAGAGCCTGTGCTCTGCAACGGGAGAGGCCACAGCAGTGAGAGGCCCGCGTACCGCAAAAAAAAAAAAAAAAAGTTTTATCTTGAATTTAAAAACAAAAAAAGAAACCCATTAATTAGTTTTTCTAGTACAATGCTATAATGCCCTAATAATGTGGATGATTCCTTTTAAATTCAGTTCTGTGTTTTTAATATTTTTTATGTATGTTCCTTTCAAGAACTCAGAAATCCATCATGTGATTAAAACCTTGTTTAACGATCTAATGATGATTTTCATGAGAACACTGACAACAGTAAGCAGAGCTATCCCTTAGAGGGTACACTTCCCCATTTCATCCTCAAAACAGCCTTGCAAGGTAGGTGGTACTGATCTCCGCTCACAAACATGGAAACTCAGGCTTGGGGCACTTTGGTAATGTGCCCAAACTCACATGACTAGAACATAGAGGAAAAAGGATTCCACCGTAGCAGATATGATTCCAAAATGCAAACACAGAAAATTCCAACTAATAAATTTGCAAGCACTTTATTAAATCAGGTCAAATTATCTTTTAAAAAAATGTTTGAAGTATGACCCGTTTCCCATATTTCCCTTGCCCCATATATTACTCATGATATTTTGAGAAAGGAAAAAAAAAAATTTATGTTCCAAGAATGTTTCCCTCCACTTTTTCCCTTTGGTTCTGAAATAGTAACCTGTGGGGCCCACTGACGTTGCTTTAAGCAGGATGTTGACCTTGCCAGAGCTGATAAATTGTCCACCTGGACACCATTTCCCAACAATGCCAAGATGACAGTTCACTGTATGACATTATTGTTATAGTTGGCACTAAGCCACATAGGTAACTGGTTCGTTCTCTGTTCACTAAAAGCTGAAATTCTACCCAAGCAACAATTTGACAAGAATGTTGGTATCAAAGATGATTTGAGATGTTATTCTCTAGATCAGGTGTTCTCAGACTTTAAGATGCACAAGTAACACCTGGGAAACTTGTTAAAATGCTGGTTCTTATTCAGTAGGTCCAGGCCATGCCTGAGATTCTGCATTTCTAACACGTCATCAGTTGACTCTGATGCTGCTGCACCATAGTCCACGCTTTCAGTAGCAATCATTTAGTTCACTGCAGAAAAAGAAAAGGATAGGCTCTTCAAACTGCAGTCATAGCTTGCCAATATTAATCTTAAATGGCATGGTATCATTTTCTAAACTGCTATTATCAAATTTGAATTTTTACTTAGCATCTTCCTGAATTTGTTGCTGCCTCACGGTCAGCACTTTCCAAAGAGCACTCAGTATAATGCTGGTCAAGCTTGGGCAATGTTAGATACTACACACTCTTCTTGATGAGACACAGTGCACATGCATATTTAAAATTGAGAGGTACTCTAGTACAAAAATAAAAGCTTGTACTAGATTTCTGAGTACAGACTGCACCATAGTAATTTCTCAAATGTGTCCCTGACTCAGCCTGGAGGGCCTGAAGTAAAAATAGCTCTAAGTAAAACCCATGAAAGCTCTTCCACTGAACTTTGCAAAGCACTGAGGAAACAAAACAAAACTTCTTTGGGATCCTTTTAGAGGGCATAACACAAAGGGAGAAAAGTCTCACCTGCATGCTTTGTCAATGATTACAAATCAGCTTTGGTCAAGTGAGAAGTCTGGATTGATAATGTCAAATACAACAACTGGTACCCTAAACATGGAATGTCATGTTAGGAGCCAGTTGACTTTTACCTCCCGTTGTCCCTCTAGATCTGCTCAGTGGGAACAGTCCTTCACTCGCTCTCATGATGAGACTTTGGGCAGTCCCCAGGTCTTTTCTGGACATTCAGGAAATGAAAGTCTCTAAATCTCCTACCCACCCACTCCACACTGGTGCAGGGGAGAACTATGTTCTGTAAAGGGTAAATCCTAGCTGGCTTCTTTTCTTTTCCACATACCTCATTTCCCATTTACTCCTTCCTGTTAATAACCACTTTCCAGGATTACTGTGGGTTACTGGGAAGGAAAATTCTCACTTGATACTCAACAACAAAAGATTCTTGTTCTCTGGCCAGGGAAGCGGCTAACACCGACTCACTCTTGTGGGTATTTATATAGGTTCTTTAGAAACTCACTCCCCTAAGCCCCTCTAACTATGGCTTCCCTAATGCGGCAGTGTCTCTCCTTTGGCTAGCCACTCCTGACCCTTGTCAGCTGCCAAACCCAGGAATATACCCCACAGTCTCTTACTAATGGGTCTCCTACCCTGTTGGCATGATCCCGTTTTTAAATGACCACAAGTAAACATTTCTACCCTGGGTTCCCCAACAGGTCCTTGGCATTCACACATTTTCAACATGCCACCAATTAGAAATACAGTCACTCCCTTAGAGGATCAGCTGTCTGTTCCATGTGTTACAGGCTACATCCACTTCCTAAAGGATGAGTTAGGCACCAGACCACTATGCGCCCCCATAACTACAGGAAAATCGTACCAGGATTCACTTCTTCCCATTCCAGTCCCCTGTCACTCTATGTAAAGATGGAAGACTCACAGCAAAGCTCGCCCAAAGAATCCTTCTCACAAAATCCTCTCTCCATAGCCAAACTCGCTTAGCCATGTGGAATATAATTGTGTAATTAGTTTTTGCAAGCTTCCTTTGAAAATCTGTAGCTTGGTCTTTTATCTCACCTCTGGATAGGGCATCAATAGCAAAATATTTTTCCCAGCTGAGCAACAGAAAGAATTGCACGCCCCAGAGAGGCAGTGGTGACATCAGCAGGAGTCATTTCTCTGCAAATGTATGAGACAGTCTTGAGGATTCCTGAAAATTACTAGGTGAGAAAAGGAATTTGAGAGTCTGGAAATCATGTAACCTGAGGATTGGGGCAGTAAGCCAGTAAAACACGAGCTATTACTGTCAATATACTTTTATTAATACTCAAAAGCTGGGAAGAACTATACAAATTCAGTTTATTGGAATACAAGATAATAAATCCTTAATTATAGACATCAGTGAAGGCCACAAATTGTCCAAATTTACATCTATTTGGTCTTGAGTATTACATGATTCAGTGTAATTATCAATTACTTTCTAATGATATTGTGCCTAGGATAACACTAAGGTTAATCTGGGTGTCCAGAGTATACGCCTCAAAGCTTAGGGGCAATGAGCAGAAAGGGAGTTAATGTATTCAGAAGCACTCTGAGTTAACAGGGTTGGTCAGTTTAGAATTTCAAAATCAAACTACAGACAGGCCACAAAATGAGTAACATACATAGTCAATAACCATCTGATTCATGTGTTTCCCCAACAGGAAATTATAGGATGTATTCTACACCAAGCCACAAAAATATTTTCTTAAAATTCTTTGCACAGAATCATTAAAACCCTGGCATAAATGTTAGGTGCATTCCTTCAATGCCATGCTCTCAAAAATACATTGAATGAGAGAGAGAGAGAGAGAGAGAGAGAGAAAAGAGAGAGAAGAGAGGAGTTTGAAAGAAACAACCTTTCAGCAGCTAGAATAAACATAACATCCATCACTTAGACTCATTAATCCTGAATGCAAGCTTCTAATGTAGAGATCAAAGACTCTATGGAAGTGAAACATCTGACAATAACAGGATCTCAGTCACTGCATGGTTTTCCTCATCCTTTTAGATGCTGAGCTCTCTAGCAATCTTGAGCAATTCAAAACAAATAAATAAACACAAAAGACTCTTTTCAAAACTAGCTGCCTAAATTGAAGGCACAAAACACATGCACACTGAATGCGGGTACATGCCCACACAAGCTGGACTTGTAAAGAGTGCAATGAAAGAATGAAAAACAGAAGAAATCTGGGAGTGGCACTTGCAAAGAGATTCAAGGAGCATGCTGTATAGCAAGATACATGGCACCCTCACTTCATCCATGCAGAAAAGGACAGCACACGCAGCCAACACCGCATGAGAGAAGAGGAAGCACCGTCTCTCTACCCCAAAATCACACAGCCAGATGCCAGGATCCAACCATTTTTTACAAATTAGGAATTAAAGGAATAGTAAAAGTGTTTTTATTTGGATAGCTGATATAAAAGAAACATTTTAATGCCATTACATTTAATGGTTTTAGAGTTAACATTTTCCAAATACTAAATGGGAAATTTTCAATTGCCCTATGAAGTTAAATTACAGTTGTGTTAACCCTTTATATGATTAAATGAGTATGCCCTCTTTTCATAAACTTACCAGAATTAACTTCCAACTGGATAAGAAACAAGGTATCATATGAGAAACAAACACAGAACATAATATGAACACAAAATATCATTTAAAATATGAGCTTACACTATTTAACAATTATTAAATGAGAGTAGTTAGTCCACATTAGTTGATTAATTACAGAGTATTTCAATTTTCCAGGAGAATTCTCCAAAATTCTTAACTGTATGAAAACAAGGCACTTCCATTACTATTATTTCAGAGTTACATCATTTCTTGTGATTGATGTGCAATACCCCCAATCCTATTAACTGTTTTCCTTTGTTTCTCAATTAGTTCATTCACACAAATATTCACTCATCTAAATGACTGAGCCCAGCTGTGCTATGTGCTAAGGATCCTGAAACACATAATATAGCTTCAAGGAGCCTATAGCTTAGAATGGGAAACAAGTAAATAAGCAATGACTGCAAAACAAAGCGAAACGCACAACAGAGATACACGTTATTGAAAACGTCTCATATTTCAAACTGCTTTCACAGACGTTAAGTTTCTATATGACTCATGAAGTAGGGAGGGAAAGTATTTAAAATCCCAATATTAAAGATCACGGACTCCAAAATTAAATCTTTCATCCCCAATTATATAGCTGATTAGTGGCAGAGTCTCAGCTAAATTAATGGAAGCCAAGACTTACATTATATGTTCTTTTCTCTATACCAAGCTGCATCTCACAGTTCCTGAAGATCTGACAAAAAGTCACCATCAGACCCACAACTAGTTATGGAATTCATGTGCTTCCTAGATCTGCATTCATACTGGAAAGTATAGCAGCTAGTGCAATGGTCTCTGTTCTGATCCTCTGAAATTTTAATGACTCTCTGTCCTTTCATTCTCATTTCTAAACTGTGTCTCTTAACCTTTCTTGTCATCCCCTTTCAGTGGAAAGAACTTGAGTTGTTAGTAGCCTCCAAATGAAAAACAATGAGGGCAACCCTAAAGTAAGCACCATTAAACTTTAACTTGGAAAAAAAAAGGGCCAAGGGCAGACCACACAATCTATGTAAGTATGTACATTTAGAGATATGTCCACCTACCAGATGAATAACAACTGTATGTTATCCTGGGAGATTTCTCACAGACAGACATTCCGCAAGGTTTACTTCCAAAGGCTACAATGCTCCCCTCACCCTGCCTGTCTTCAGATATGCTTACTGTGTAAAAGCACAAACAAATTGTCTTAATTACAACAAACTAATAAACTAGTGGTTAAATCCTTGGCCAAATTATGCCCTTACTTTTTCAGCAATGCTTTACTTATTGAAAAATCTTTGTTTTAGAATTTTGCTTCTGAAATTGCCATCAGGATAGCACATTCTTTTCAAATACCCTCAAAAATGACATTTATAAACTTTAAATGTGGGTGCTGTTTGGGGGAAAAAAATAATTGTTATTAGAGGCAATTCCTTGTTTTGACCAATGACCTCATCATAGGACCAAATGTAGAGCTTCTCAAAGGAGGACAGTTCTTAGGAAGACAAATAAATAATAGTATATATCCTATAACCTAATAATCACAACATTTTAACTTGACCATCTGCAAGATTCATGAGTGAAGAGTTAATAAAAGAGGCTTTTTCCAGTTAGAAAAATATCTCAGACTTCACTGGCTGTTGCTTAGTTCAAGGGCTTGCAGAACACTCCAAAGAAAATATTCCCTCTAGTAATACTTGGATTAAAATGGTGATTTGGGTGTTTTGGCCAATGAAGACACTAGGGAACTGCAGGCCTCAATCAGACACAGCCTTTGTAATATAAAGCTGAACCATAGGTAGTGTTAGTTTCTCAATCACATAAATTTGGTGGAGGGATGCCAACTAAAGAAGAAAGTCTACTAACACACTGTCTACACTAACTCTAGTTATGAAGATGGCTCTAAAATTTCCTTTTCCCCGGGAGCCTCTGGAGGAAGAAGCGGTCCACTACCAATTCAGAGAAGCCTGGGGAAAAGGTAGAACAAAAGAGACGACCCCGGGGCTTCCCTGGTGGTGCAGTGGTTGAGAGTCCGCCTGCCGATGCAGGGGACGTGGGTTCGTGCCCAGGTCCGGGAAGATCCCACATGCCGCGGAGCGCGTCCGGAGCCTGTGCTCCGCAACAGGAGAGGCCACAACAGTGAGAGGCGCGTGTACCGCAAAAAAAAAAAAAAAAAGAGAGACAATCCTGAAAGCTGTCCTTCAGGGCAAGATCTCTCGTATGTTTTCTAATAAAACAAACCAAATTAAATGAAGCAAACTGTGTTCCTCGACCTAAAAGGGATAAGTTGGTTTCTAATTCCTTCTTCATCCAATAGTGTGAACCTACCCACTGTCTGGGCTTCCAAGCTTAATATCTATATTTATTTTGCCATATTATAGTTTCCAGGCAGAAAAATAAGCTTTGAGACAGTATGATACAGAGGGAAGGTAACCAGACTGAAAGACTTGGAAAACTGACGACTCTAGTCATTGCACTAACCCCCATCCCATTAATAAATTCTTATGTACAGACATCAGTGAAGCCCACAAATTGTCCAAATTTACATCTATTTGGTCTTGAGTATTCTATAACCCCCACCTGCTGTGTGACTGTCTACCTGTTTGGGTGCCAGGCTCCTTCACTATCAAATGGCCTACCAGTGGGCACTCCACTTCAAAAAGCATCTTTAACCCTCATTCACTTTTGGCTAACAAAGCAAATCATAGTTTTTGTATCACAGACTGTTATGCACAAATGAATGCGTTAATTCATTCTTGGAGGGTAGTTTCTGTTCCTACTAAATTATCTAAAGATTTTCTCACCCTTTGGTCACAAGTAATTACCTCTGTCAACTGCAAAACTTACAGATCTATTGGGGGGAAAAACTGTGCACACTGTAGAGTGAGACCACATAGTCCACATGGGCACAGAGCTAATCAACATTTTATAATGATGGATGATTACTCTCCTCAAAGCATCTGCAAGTCCTTCAGATTAAATCACTACAGTCTACAAATAGTGTAGAAATAATCCAATCACTTCCACCACGACTGAGGAAATTGAAGGATAAAGAGTTTTTAGAAAGAAATTTGGAAGTAAGATCCAAGTAAGTATTAAAAAAAACAAAACAAGAAAAGCAATGGAATTATGGAAAATGATACTGAAATAAATAGTAATCAGTTTTATTACTATTATAAAACTTGATGTACCACTGACCCCAATAATCCACCAGTGATTCAACAGAAATTTATCTGGGCAATAATGATAGAAAAATAGATGACCAAAAACACTGAAAAATACTCAACAGTCAGAAATTCTTAAGTTTTTCTAAAGATACACCCTAAAATTTGTAAATGACTTAAGGTTATGCTTTGAGGAAACTTCAGTTTTTATTCCAGGGCCAAATTACTGAAAATATTTTTGTTCTGGACAAGTAGTAAATTGTGTAGCCTCAACTCAGAGAGTATCAAATACCACTCTCTAGACAGAGGTCGTGACCCTGCCTAAATCCTGTGGAAGGATTATCTTCTAGGCAAATGGTTGAAAAAATCTCGCCTAATTGAATGTTTTACTCATGCATTTCTCTGCACTTCCAAGGAACTCACTGGATATTCACCATCAGGAGCAGTATCTATCTAGATGAAGAAAACAGGAGAAAAATACAATTCCTGCTCTGGAAATTATTTAAATCTAGAGTCATCAGGAATAATCCCATCAGTTGCCACCGGAGCATATGGTTTACATTAAGGTAAAATAAGAATGAATACACAAACACACTGCTCAAACTACTTCAGTTGTCATAATAAAAGTATTGCTTCAAACTGTGTTGGAGGAAAAGAAATGTAAATATATAGAAAGGAAGTATTAATAGAAAAATAAGATAGTGAAAAGTATAACTAAGTTGAGTTTTAAAAAGGCAATAAAAGAGAAAGATGTCAGCATACACTCTTAAATTCCTGCTTACTCAGGGAGTAAGACCTCATGCAAGGCCCTTGGTTCCTCCCACCTAAAAGAGCCTAGAATCTACCTGCTCTTTTCAAACCAAAATCCTAAGCAGTCCTGGTCACCACAAGGTCTGGTTACTTCATTCTATTCCATCTCTCTCCACCTCCAAGATCCCGTTTGTACTTACACAGTTCAACAAGTGTTTTCTAAATGTTGCATGGTTATGCTTTTCTTGGTAACTGGACAGTAAGCCATACTCCAAGGTTAAGTCAAATCCTTTTCTTATATCTCCCCTGAGGGCTGGAAAGGGAAGCGCTTAATTTTTTTTTAATTATAATAAAATTTTTAAAAACCTGATAACTGGCAATTAATCAAAAAGAGTTCTCTTCCAAAACATAGACAGCCCATGCACTGGTTACAGCCTAGTACAGGAAATCATAAACTAAACCTTCATGGCAGCCTTGAAACACCCTAAGGACATCACACTATGACTTTGGTCTTCATATGTTTCTGGCTTGCCCTATCATAACTCTCCCCACTTCAAATTATCCAATAACCTCACAGGCAGCCCAGAAGTCAGAGTGAAAGTGGTGTCTTTACAAATTAAGAGATATCTGCAAAATTAGGCAAAAGAAGTTATATACACACTCCTTTGGTAATTAACAGGTGCTGTCTAGGGACCATCATTGTGGATATGAAACTCAAGACTTCATTGTGTCTTTAGTACTTTATCACATCTACTGCCAACAAGAATTACAGCAGCACTACTAGCAGATTAGGATCCTGCACCAAAAATTATCAATGAAAAACTGAGAAATCATATAAAAATACCCAAATATTAACATTCAAAAAGAAATGGGCAATGCCAAGGACAGAAAAGCACTACTGTGCTGCTAAACTCAAAAGGAATATTTCTTTAGTCAAAAACTCCTGAATATCAGAAAAAAAAAGCAGCTCACCAGCTTAAAAATCAAGTCATTCATATTCTGTCCTTAATCCCCTTCATTATTCTATATTTGGATACAGATTTGAAAAACTCCCTAGTAATTGGATTTTATTTAACAAATAATGATATAGCCTTAATGTAGCAGGCACTGTTCTAAGAAACTTTGCAAATATTAATTTGGTTATTCCTACACTGGTAGGATTCTTATTCTATTCCTAATGGGGAAACTGAATCATAGAA
The DNA here is from genome assembly GCF_003676395.1 of Aethalodelphis obliquidens. Lineage (NCBI taxonomy): Eukaryota > Metazoa > Chordata > Mammalia > Artiodactyla > Delphinidae > Aethalodelphis > Aethalodelphis obliquidens. The sequence continues at coordinate 10,249,232 of NW_020838004.1, read as the reverse complement.
ATATATGTGCCTGAGGTCACACACAGCTAATGATACAGAGCAGATGCAGGGTCCACTCATTTCAAACTCTGCGCTCTTAACCATTACATTATGTTGCTTTTCCTAAAACATCCCAAGCTGAACTCAACACATTCCCCACCCTCCCCAATCCAGCATTCCCTACACATGCAATGACATCCTCATCCTCTAAGTAACCTACTACCATGTCCATCTCTTCCATCTCCACTGCCCTTTACCCACCGCACCGCGCCCCCCTCCACAATCAGGAGTTGTCCCTTAAGTTCTATTTCCACTCACCACTTGCTTCCATCCCTTACTCTCCATCTCTACTCGCAGAATTATCATTTAGGACCTCACTTCTTCTTAGCATTAATACAACAGCCTTATAACTAATTTGGCCTGCCTCTGGTCTTCTATGATCTGTTCTCAATACCACCAATAAAATTGACTTATTCAGTATGCACTTATCAATCCAGGTCCCTTGCTAAGTGTTGTGAATGCAAAAATGAATCAAAGCCCTGTTACAGAGGGAGTGACAATACAGGTCTTCCAGCTCTGATCGTGCAACCTGAAAATACTCACTGAAGCCCTACTGTCTGCTGAACTATGTCCAAACTCCTTATCTGTCTTCCAGGTTTTCCATAATATGATTTTTTTTTCTACCCTTTCACACAAACCAAGTTTTTCCTGTTAAAGCCACCTATATTTTGGACTTCCCTAGCGGTCCAGTAGTTAAGACTGCACTTCCACTGCAGGGGGTGCAGGTTCAACCCCTGGTCAGGGAAGTTCTAAATGCTGCATGGTACTGCAAAAAAAAAAAAAAAAAAAAAGAAAAGCCACCCATATTTTGACATCTCCCTGCATTTGCTCGTGTTCTCTTTCCTATCACAATGCCATCTCTGCCACTTCCATCTAATCTAGCTGAAATCCTACCCAAATACCACAGCTCAGTTTTCTCAGATATTCCCAACCAGACAATGGCTTCCCACAGACCAAAGAACCTTAGCACCTTGAAACACATAGGACATATCCCTGTGCCTTGCATTCTCCTGTTGGCAAACAAACTCTGATTTACAAAGCACGTTTAAGTTTATCCTTTGGGATGAATACCTTCTCTGATACCGCAAGAAGAGCTAGCTCAGCTGAACAGTCCTTTCTCCCTATACTTCACGCTTCTTGGCATTCCCTTCCCTCCTCTACCTTTCTCCTCCATCTGCTTTTGCTGGTGTATTTCACTTAAGACCTGGTGCAAATGCTGTCTCCTCCACAAAGTCTTTCCAAATCCCTCCAGGTAGAATTAACCTCTCCCTCCTCTGAGTTCCCATAACATTTTACCTGTGCATCTCTCTAGCATTCACCATCTGGTACATCATTGACACTATATATGTACATCTTCACCAGTAATTTAGCACCTCTCAAGAGCAGACACTCGCCTTGCTCATTTCCTACCTGCTTATCAACTGATGACCTCTGTGCTGTGATAATGATAATGGGTGGATAACACGTAATGGGTGATGGCATTACACGTGTTGGTCCTGGTCAAGAAGCTAACATAATTAAAGAAAGTGAACCAGATAACTCCAGAGGAGGCAGGATGGTAGGACCAGGCCAGACTCTACTGGAGCCAACAGGAATGTTTGCAACTTATGAAATTATTGTTTCAGAAAAGCAGTAACTAGGAAGAAATCAAAGTTCCTGACATGCCAAGCTGGAACTCTGATGACAGCCCTACAAACAGACGGCTATAGTCTTGGTTTGGCTCTATGTAGCCATTCACTGAAGACCTCACGCAAGGCCCTGAGAATTGTATGGCTGGAGAAGCAGTCTTCCGTGCGGTTTAGAGCTGAACTTCTGGATACAGGTTAAATTTTCAGTTCTGCTACTCATAAACATCAACAGCAGGTAGGCCTCAATTTTTCCATGTATAAAGGCAGGATAGAGCTTCCCTGGTGGCGCAGTGGTTGAGAGTCCGCCTGCCGATGCAGGGGACACAGGTTCGTGCCCAGGTCCAGGAAGATCCCACATGCCGCGGAGCAGCTAAGCCCGTGAGCCATGGCCGCTGAGCCTGCGTGTCCGGAGCCTGTACTCCGCAACGGGAGAGGCCACAACAGTGAGAGGCCCACGTACCGCAAAAAAAAAAAAATTAAAAAAAAAATAAATAAAGTCAGGATAATACTAGAACTTAGCTCATACAGTGAATGTGAGGATTAAATAAGTGTATGTAAGCAAAGTGCTTAACAGTGTCTGGCATATAAGAAGGGGTTAAGCAACATTAGTTACTATATAAATATGTAAAAACCTTTATTTGACTTTAAGAAATTTACGATCAAGTTGGAGAAGATAATATCTGCCAAAACACTTCACCTGAATTCAATTCGGCAACCATTTCCTGAACTGCAACTTGTTATACAAGATACAACACTAGGTATTAAAGAGAGTAAAGATAAGAAGCTGAGAATGTATAAGTCTAGGAGACAAGACCAATAAGCGCTCCCAATTAACTATAATAAGTCAGATCATGTTAAGGAATACCTACTAGATACACTAGAAATGGCTCCCCAGTAAATACCTAGTCCACTGGTTCTCAACTGGGGACATCTGGCAATGTCTGGAGACATCTTGGCTTGTTCAACTGGAGGCGTTGGGGCAGACATCTGCCACTGGCATTTAGTAGAGGACAAAGATGCTGCTGTACATCCTACAATGCTCAAGCCCATCCTCAACACAAGGAATCATTCTGCCCAATATGTCAACACTGTCAGGTCAAGAATCCCTACTCTCCTCCAACTGTAAATGACTCTGCTCTGGAGTTCCAGGTCCCGTATCTCTACCCACTGCCTGATTCACTTCTGATGAGATGGGCTTCCTGAGGCTTTGGGAGTGTGGCACTCTGCCAGTATTGTGTAATGGTTGTTTCTCTTGCAGCCTTATCGTCCCTTTGTTCTAGGTCTACCCTTCCACATATCACCCCATGCCCAACCAGGCCATGATCAGATCTATGAAGCTGCCTAAACTCCCAGTTTTATCATCCCCCACTGTGGCATCTCAGCCCCATTCAAGCTCCAGTTGTAACAAGGAGGTCTGCATGAAAATATCAGACATTTTAATTTTTATAGCCTGCTTTTTGGAGCTGGCAGTAAAACCTTTTAAACGTTTGCCTGAAAAGAATAAAAGGTAAAGTAAATTACTGTTACCTAACTGTTGCCAATTAAAATAATGAAGCTTCAAATAACTGAATTATCCATTGAATAAACATACTTTAGATTAGACTCTTGTTTCCACAATGATCATTGTTCCTGATGATTTAACAACTTATAACACAGACTAAAAAAATTTTTTTTGATGTTTTGACACTGTCTGCCCTATCACAAAGCATGCTCTGCATCAGTGTCTTCTGAAAGAGTCAACATTTCCTGCTGCTTTAAAACATTCACTATCTGTTAACCTTGTAAATGTACAGACATAAAGCATATATCCTCACCCACCCCAACCACATCTAAAAGCAAACTTAAACCCTAAAGTTGTCCCACCCATTAGAATGGCTACTATCAGAAAACCAGAAAGCAGAAAGTGTTAGGGTAGATGTTAGGCAGGATGTAGAGAAACTGGAACCCTTGTGCACTGTTGGTGGGAATGTAAAATGGTGTAGCCACTATGGGAAACAATATGGTGGTTCCTCAAAAAATTAAAAAGGATTGAAGGCAGGGTCTTAAAGAGAAATTTACACACTATATTCATTGCAGCATTATTTACAATAGTCAAAAGGTGGAAGCAACCCAAGTATCCATCAACAGATAGATGGAAAAACAAAATGTGGCATATACATACAATGGAATATTATTCAGCCTTAAAAAAGAAAAATTCTGACACATGCTACAACATGGACAAATGTTGAGGACGTTATGCTAAGTGAAAAAAGCAACTATGTGCCTTTTACCACAATTAAAACATCACGAATATCACTTCTAGGAATCATTAACTCAAAATCCTCTCCATATTTACAGTTTTGTCAATTATACCTCATCTCTTGATTAACTCCCTGCATAATCTCAACCGCAAAACAGTGGATTTAAATACCATCTATGCACTGACGATTGCCAAATCTGGCCCTGACCTCTCCCCTGACTCCTAACTCAACAGCTCTAGCTGACTAATAGTTAACATGTCTGAAATAAAATTCTTGAGAACACCCACCATACCTGTTCCCCCCATGATCACTACATCCCAGGAGCCTGTCAACTAAAAAATTATTCACAACCTAAAAGGTGAGTTATGTTTTATTCAGTGGGAATTTTTAGGACTTTAAGCCCGGGAGGCAGCCTCTCAAGTAACCCTGAAAGCACTGCTCCAAGGAAGTGAGGGGGAGCCAGGACATATAGGAGTTTTGCAACAAAGGGCAGGTAGTCTGAATGTCAAAAGATTATTGTTAACTAAAGAAAACCAGATATCTCAAGTCAAGGAATTCAGCGCTTTTCTATGTATGAGAAGAAGTGAGAGTCTAGGCTCACTGAAATCATTCCTTAGATATGTACCTCAGCTACCTGGGACCAGTATCCTGTGTTTTCATATCCTGAGTTTCCTCAGGGCTCAACGTAGGGAGGGGCTGCAGTCTGATAGCTGCTAGATGGCAGGTATTCTTGTCTGTCCCAAGTTCCCTCAGGGCTCACCGGCTCACCTCCAGCTGGTGGCTGCAATCACCAACTGTGAGACTGTGACATCCTTTGTTTACTGATATGGCAGGCAATATTCCCTTTCTCAATCCCATCAGGCCAAAAACCTTAGGTAAGTGGTTTTCAATAGGTCAACTCTGCCCCTCAGGGTGTAAAATGTCTGAAGGCATTTTTCACTATCATAACTTGGAAGGAAAGGGAGGGGGTACATCAAGAGTTATAGAGGCCAAGGATCTCACTAAACACCCTACAATGCACAGGACAGACTTCCATAGCAAAAATTTATCTGGCCCAAAATATCAATAGCGCTGAGGTGGAGAAACCCTGCCTCTGAAGCATAGTTGCCTCTTCTCTGTCAATTAGTATGTGATCAAGCAGCGAATCCTGTTATATTACCTACAAAACAAGCCCAGAATCTGATTACTTCCACTGCTTTCATCCTGGTGCACATCACCATGGTCTCCAACCTACTGAAATAACTAAAATAACCTCCTGACTGGTATCTCCCCAGTTAGGAGACAACCATCCAGCCATGTCCTCTACACTCTATAAAAACAGTCAGGTAATCCCTTAAAATTCTAAATCAGTTCAAGTCACTCCTCTACTGAAAGACCCTTCCACAGAGCAACAGTCCAATCTCTCCCAAGGCCCTACATACGCTTCACATTCCCCCACCCCACCCCATCCCACTGCCCCTCTTCCCACTTTCCCATTTGTTCCTATGCTTTAACCACATTGGCCTCGCTCCTCAAACACCCCAAACACTCTCCAGCCTCAGGGCCTTCGTACTTGCTGTTGAGTTGTTGGAGCTACCTTAAGAGCACTTCCACCAGAGATCTGCAGGAGTAACTGCTCTTTCTTTTGTCTGGTTTCTGATTAAATGACACCTAATCACTGAGGCTTTCTCTGATACCCTACATTAAAATACACCTACATCCCCGCTACATCCTCCTTTACACTCCTTTGTCCAGAGCACCTATTACCACCTGATAATGTCAACTGCAAGACAGAAACTCTTTTTGCCCATACCTATATTCTCAGCTCCAGGAGAAGAAAATCAATATTTGTTGAATAAATGACTGCTATCTTTCCCAACTATTTCAGTGTAAAAAATTACAGAAGTTTTGCTTTGTAAATAAAAAAAAGAAAACATGCTATACATACTGGTCTACCACCTGCTTTGCTTATAGAGGTACCCAAATTCTACCATTGACAGCTTCAATTTTTAAGCATAAGATATTAAGCAAAATCTGCCTTAACCTACCACAAATGTGTTCACTATATGATGGCTTCTTCTTTCATATGAAATTGATGAGATATCAGATCGCTTCAGGTGTAGTTCTTTTTTTTTTTTTTTTTTTTCAATATAAGCTCCATAAACGAGGTAGTGAACTTGGAGACTAGTCATTGGCTATGTCTAGCAGAGCATACAGTCAGAGAAGACAATCAAAATCAAAAACATTTAAAGCATATATATCACCTATGCCATGGATTCCCGAATTTCAGTCACTCATATACTACTTCCACAATTTTGGCCAGATCAATGTCCTCCAGTTTTCCTTATAAACTGACCCCACTTCTTTTACTAAGCTTCCTGAAAAGCAATAATTTCCGTTAAATTCAGAGTTGTCCTTTATTCAATACACATTAAAATAAAACTACTAAAATGTAAGTTGTTCATTCATATAATGCTTAATATCTTAACACATTGCTGGTAGTTTCCATTTTGCACTCTGGGAAACAGAATACTCTTCATTTATAAAAAAGAAAACATAATCCTGAGAAGCTTAGTGTTTCACTTGATGTCAACAATTAATTGGAATCGAGACTTTCCCAACTTCGTGTTCTGTTTTCACTCAGTAGGGAAAGTACATTTTATTTGCATCGCTTATATAGTATTCTGTTATGTGTAGTGAGTCGAAATTATACTGTGGATGAAATATAAAATGAACAGAATTAAAAGTCTCAGATCTGTGGGGATATTTTATTTTGCCATGAGACACTTAAACAGAAATACAATAATTACTATGTAGAGCATTGTCCTGCCACCAACTTGGTTAGGAATGGTTATACAAATGAAGAGTACAGCAGTTTCTCAAAAAGCAGTGTTTCTGTTATTGAAAAGATATCAGATCCAAAGGTTTCACAGAAGTTTGGAAATATGATTAAAGTAAGGTCTTCATAGGGTGACCACATTTTCCAAATGAAAAAAGGAAATACACTATCTTCAGGACTAGCCTGTGGTTCACCACTACACTAAGTAAAAAGTTAACCAGATTGCTTAAGTTAGATGGTTACAGTAAAGCTCTCTTGTCTAGTATAGTTGGGAGAAAAAGTAATGTTGGTTAAAATCATTCTTCTTAACTGACTCACTGTATTGTTTTTTCTATAAAGCATTGTAATTTCACACATAAAAGTCCTGTACATACTTTGTAGAGTTATTCTTAAGTATCTTATTCTTTCGTTGCAATTTTGAGATGGTGTACAAAAATATAATTCACATATATCTATCAACCTGGCTAGACTCTTATTTCTAAATAAATTCTCTGTAGATTATTTAAGATGTTCTACGTGGGAAAAGCACATCAATAGATTATAGAAAGAAGGAAAGAAAATTAAGTCTTATACCTTCTATGACTCTGGTTTTATTTTACTCCATAGACTAGGTGTCCTCCAAAACAATATTGAATTTAAGTAGTAATAGTGTATATCCCTGCCTGACTCCTGATTTTTAAAGTGAATGTTTCTAACGTTTGGATGGTGAATATTATGTCTTGTAAGTCCTGCAAAATTTCAGACATATACACACACAGAAAAAAATTTCAGACACAATTCACTATCATAGTATTCCGCTCAACTGACAATGTTAACTGGAAATGTCTTAAGGCCGTTACCATGCTATAAAAGATGAGGTGGGTAATTATCTAAATCACAGTAATTTCCTCATTTCTGAAAATAGTAATCATATTTAGAAGAACACATACAACATGCTCAGTCCCCTTGGCCTTGGTGATTGGTCAAGGGTCTTTAAATGATATTGATTGGGCCAATCAGAGCCTTTTTAATTTTTTTTTTTTAAGTTTACCAATGGAAACTAGACAGGCCTCCTCTAGAAACAATGTCTGTGAGGTATGGAGGCAGTGTTTACGACTCTCCATGTGGAAGAAGCCAACTGAGAGAATGAAGTTGACAAGCAAATGAAAGTCAGAGACAAAAAAGCCCTCTCTTTTGAAAGAGTTGATGATTCTAGCTGTTCCCGAATCCGGCATGCAACATAGCCCTTCCCACAGATGAATGAGACATCCCAGTGTCTTCCCAGTCAATGTGCTGTTTGCCTTGCAAACAAGTGTCCTGGTGACACACAAATAACAGACCCCATCCTGAAGTGACACAAAGCATCTTGATAAGAATCCACTAAGAGTCCGACTTTTGTCTTCAAATGATGGGTCCTGATTCTAGGACAAATGGCAAGTTTATGAATTTGCAATTATTTTTAATTAGTATTATAACTTAAAGTAAAATGTAATAAGCTATTTTACTATGATTTTACAAAACGTTACCATTGGGAGAAACTGGCTAAAGAATACACAGGATTCCTCTGTATGTATGTGAATTTATAATTATCTCAAAATAAAGAAAAGTTTAATTTAAAAAGCTTTCAGTCTCTTTTATCTTGATGTAATTAAATGTGCAATTTCTCCTGTAGAGCATGAACAATATGACTGTGGTTTAATCGTAAAGACAAAAACATTTTGCTCACTGAAGAACACCCCAACTTCTTATTTCTGAATACCTGGTTGGTCTGTCAGCTGATATCTCTGAACCACAGAGAGCTTTGTCACATCATTTAAAATTTCCCCTCATGCTTATCTTTTACCGCTGTTTTTCAAGTCTAACTTACGTCTACTTAGGTTTATTTTCTTTGCCCTTTAAAATTAAATGCCCCATCCAGATATTAAAACTTTATATATTTACTATTTATGGTATCAAAGTATCTTTGTGTTTCCTAACTATCAAAAAACAAATCAAGGGACTTCCCAGGTGGTCCAGTGGTAAAGAATCTGCCTTACAATGCAGAGGATGAGGGTTCGATCCCTGGTCAGGGAACTAAGATCCCACATACAGCGGGGCAACTAAGCCTGTGCACCACAACTACTGAGCTCGCGCGCCTCAACTAGAGTCCGCATGCTGCAAACTACAGAGCCCACGCGCCCTGGAGCCTGTGGGCCACAACTAGAGAACAGAAAACCTGCTTGCCACAACTAGAGAAGAGAAAACCCGCCTGCCACAACTAGAGAGAAGCCTTCGCACCACAAGGAAGAGCCCGCACACCACAGTGAAAGATCCCGTGTGCCTCAACAAAGATCCTGCGTGCTGCAACTAAGACCCAACGCAGCCAAAAGTAAATAAAATAAGTCAAAAAATAATAAATACATCTTAAAAATAAAAACAAATCAAAACATGGTTTATAAATGTAGTAAAGACTAGCACATACCCAACGGTATCAATGAAATACGATGACCAACACCACAGAATAAATGTACTTTTGAAAATATGATATGCAATTATAAGACTCCAAAGTAAAGCCTATACAACTGGGATCAATGGCAAAGGCAGGAAGATGGAAGAAGTAGAGATGGAAATCACAGGTGCTGTGTCCAGTAGCAGACTCCTGCAGCCACAAGCAACAAAAACCTAACACCCAAAGATTCATGCCAAAGTAGCAAAAATGAAAAGGAAATTTTCAATACAGTTTATGTCTCGACAGGAAAAAAAAAGTGAAAGTTCTTTATTCATGTATCCTATTTTAAATTGACTGCTTTTAAAATAGCACTATCTGGTGGAAAAGTTCCCCTAAATCCTTCCATACAGTCAAGGTTAATCTTAAAAATATAAAGGGATCTTTGGAAATAGGAAAATATAAAGACTGGACGATTACTGCCACATTTCCATTTACAAATCTTTAAATCTAGCAACTTGATATACACCCATGAAATACCAGCTGTGAGAATGGCATCAACCAAAAGAAAAAAAATTATGCCCAAATGTTAATGAAACTGGTAAACCTAAATACAAATATATTTCAAAATTAGTGTCATCTCAGTTCCCTCTGCTGACTGCTAGCCAAGACAGCAGAACTGAAACAGGAGGGAAGGGGGCAGGGCACAACCTTTAAAAGAATGACACATCCGTAGGACAGGACAAAAACTGTTTAGAACCAACTAGGTCCAAGATGGCGGAATATTCAACTTCCAGTGGACCTTGAGCCTCATTATACACTCAATGTAATACATTAGCATATGCTAAATGACACACCCACCAGCACCATGACAGTCCTGAGGCTAACCATGAAAGGCCAAAAATAGATGGTGGCCCAATCCCTGGAAATCTCCACCTATTCCCCAAAATAACTGGCATAATCCTCCCAATTATCAGCCTATGAAATTACCCGGCCCATGAAAACTAACCATGCCATATTTAGGAGCTCTCTCACCTTCTTAGATGGCCCACACTCTCTGTCTGTGGAGTGTGTTTCTCTAAATAAATCCACTTCTTACCTATCACTTCATCTCTGAATTCCTTCACAATGAAGCAAAAACCTCAAATTCACCAGAACATAACTTAGAATAGCATACAAACCTTAATTTAACTACAGAAGGTACAAGCTGCTTTCCTTCTTCTGCGAGAGCTGGTACAGAACATAACAATCAAGTCTCAAGTTTTCTCTTTTATCCCCTTTCCTATACTCTAGAGAGAAGCGTGAATGAACAGGGAAATGGCTCAAAGGCAAGGCAGCCTGTCAGGACAGCTTCACTGTCTGACCACTACACTAGATCTATTCAAAGATCTTTTCAGAATTTTGACAGACATTTCTAGTCATCATTGTGTCCTAAGACTTTTTCAGTTATAGAATCAAAAGACATAATTCACAAATATGGACACTTTGAGGTATTTTCTGAAACCCTAGCAATTACCCTATTAAAGGTCTTCACACAAAATTAGCAAATTTTACTCAAAGAAAGTTTATTTCTCTTTTAGACTTAACCATAATGAATTAAGTAAACAATCTGAGAAATGGCAAATAGGAAGCTGTGATAACTTTCAAAACCACCTTTTCTTTTTCAGTAAAGGAGTATGCATTATTCTAAATTTTGGACAACCAAGATGGTTTTCAGAACAGGTAATATACACAAGGGAAAAAAAAAAAAATACAAAACAGATCAGGCCTCTGTCCTCAAGGAGTTTAAAATTTAAATAAAAAAAGAGAAGACACAGGATGTAACAGAACAATGGACTGAAGTCCAAAGACCTAAAACTGAGTCCTACTCAATTTGACTCTGTCACTTAGTGGTATGTATCACCTTGAGTAACTCATCTAGATTCTGAACTCAGTTTCAGATTGTTGGAGGATAAAATAAAAATATATATGAAAAGCACTTTGCACACTCTAAAAACTACAAATCAATACTAGGACTATTACCAATAAAAAAATAAAAGACACTATCATTGCAGTCATGATGAATTGTGTGTAACCTGCCACCTCTGAATCCTACCTTTTCTTATTTCACCAAATAACTGAAAATCAGGGAAATCATGGGAAGCCTCTGCAATTCAATAAATGTGAAAAATCAGAACTTTGTACATGTAGAACGTTGAGATTTTTGTTTGTTTTTTTTAAATTTCAGGTGAAATCATTGTATAAAAATGTTGGTATGGGGACTTCCCTGGTGGTCCAGTGGTTAAGACCCCCGCACTACCACTGCAGGGGGCATGGCTTTGATCCCTGGTCAGGGAACTAAGATCCCACATGCTGCACAGCGTGGCCAAAAAAAAAAAAAAAATTAATTAAAAAAAGAAAAATGTTGGTATGTAGGCCAGCATACCTAAAGTTTGCTTCTAATAAATGTTAACCTAAGACATACCAGAAACATAATCCATACTCATACATGTGGAATGTTGGCATACTGTGCATTATTTATCTGAGATAATAAAAGAAACTGGATTACTTCACAGATAATTGGACTTAAGCATATAACAGTATCAATGCCAGAAACTCAGAGATTAATCAATATCATCTGACAGCATATGTGCAATGCAAAAATCTATGGCAAATTTTCCATTAAACAAGGGAAAATCTTTCATTGAGAGAAATAAGGACACGTAATTTTCTCAACATTTAAAATATTCTCCAATTTCATGAATTCTTGGTTCAAAGGAGTGGGGAGAGACCTTAGGCTCTCACATGCCAAAATTTGATGAGAGATCTGTCAATGGATTAATGAATTAAGTTTTTGCTGAAATGTATGCCTGTTTAAATATGAAGAAATTTTAAAATCTAATTTCAAAACTTGTAATGCCTGTGATCTTCCCTAATTTTTCTAAGATACTGAAATAATACACCTACAGCACTTCATAGAGCATTTCACATACTATATTAATAATATGTTTGCTATTGTTATGTAATTTTTTGTTTTAAAAGTCTTAGTTTGTAACAGTATGAATTATGTGGAGGCTCTGGAGCCCAACAGCCTGGGATTAAACCCTCGGATACCACTTATTACTATGTGCCTTTGAGTTTGCTCCTCTAGAAAGCCCAGAGATAAACCCACGCACATATGGTCACCTTATCTTTGATAAAGGAGGCAGGAATGTACAGTGGAGAAAGGACAGCCTCTTCAATAAGTGGTGCTGGGAAAACTGGACAGGTACATGTAAAAGTATGAGATTAGATCACTCCCTAACACCATACACAAAAATAAGCTCAAAATGGATTAAAGACCTAAATGTAAGGCCAGAAACTATCAAACTCTTAGAGGAAAACATAGGCAGAACACTCTATGACATAAATCACAGCAAGATCCTTTTTGACCCACCTCCTAGAGAAATGGAAATAAAAACAAAAATAAACAAATGGGACCTAATGAAACTTCAAAGCTTTTGCACAGCAAAGGAAACCATAAACAAGACCAAAAGACAACCCTCAGAATGGGAGAAAATATTTGCAAATGAAGCAACTGACAAAGGATTAATCTCAAAAATTTATAAGCAGCTCATGCAGCTCAATAACAAAAAAACAAATAACCCAATCCAAAAATGGGCAGAAGACCTAAATAGACATTTCTCCAAAGAAGATATACAGACTGCCAACAAATACATGAAAGAATGCTCAACATCATTAGAGAAATGCAAATCAAAACTGCAATAAGATATCATCTCACACCAGCCAGAATGGCCATCATCAAAAAATCTAGAAACAATAAATGCTGGAGAGGGTGTGGAGAAAAGGGAACCCTCTTGTACTGTTGGTGGGAATGTAAATTGATACAGCCACTGTGGAGAACAGTATGGAGGTTCTTTAAAAAACTTCAAATAGAACTACCATATGACCCAGCAATCCCACTACTGGGCATATACCCTGAGAAAACCATAATTCAAAAAGAGTCATGTACCAAAATGTTCATTGCAGCTCTATTTACAATAGCCCGGAGATGGAAACAACCTAAGTGTCCATCATCGGATGAATGGATAAAGAAGATGTGGCACATATATACAATGGAATATTACTCAGCCATAAAAAGAAACGAAATTGAGCTATTTGTAATGAGGTGGATAGACCTAGAGTCTGTCATACAGAGTGAAGTAAGTCAGAAAGAGAAAGACAAATACCGTATGCTAACACATATATATGGAATTTAAGAAAAAAAATGTCATGAAGAACCTAGGGGTAAGACACGAATAAAGACACAGACCTACTGGAGAACGAACTTGAGGATATGGGGAGGGGGGAGGGTGAGCTGTGACAAAGCGAGAGAAAGGCATGGACATATATACATTACCAAACGTAAGGTAGATAGCTAATGGGAAGCAGACGCATAGCACAGGGAGATCAGCTCGGTGCTTTGTGACAGCCTGGAGGGGTGGGATAGGGAGGGTGGGAGGGAGGGAGACGCAAGAGGGAAGAGATATGGGAACATATGTATATGTATAACTGATTCACTTTGTTATAAAGTAGAAACTAACACACCATTGTAAAGCAGTAGAAAATAAAATAAAATAAAATGGATCTATTAATAGCATACACCTGAGAGGGTTGCTGTGCAGATTAAATTAGGTAAAAATATAAGCAATTGTAGCAGTTCCTGGTACCTTGAAAATGCTCAGGGTCACTTATTATTTTGTATAGCAGTGCTTCACAATAGAAATATAATGCAAACCACATAATAACTAACACATCTCAGGTGCTAAATAGCCACAGATGACTAGTGTCTAATGTAACAGACATCACAGATATGCTTTTTAAATCTCTTAAGACTCATATAAGAGACTGAAATCTTACATCAATAATCAAATAATTTACGTTTGACACATTTTTTCTTTTTTTAATACAGATCTAAAACTATTTTGATTTTATCCCTCATTAACCCTTATATAGTACTGATTATGCTTTTAAAAAAAGTATAATAACAACAACAAAGAAGTATAACAAAGGAAAGCAAAGGTTTCAAAACTCTTACAAAGGAAGTAATTATTAAGGTTACACATTTCGCCTCCTAGTACCTCATCTTTCTGTTGTTGTTGTTATTCCAAAGTAATGCCCAGATACCTAGCGTATTTCAGGAAAGTACTTTCGTTGCCCAAGGATAAAAAAGACAAACATGGGCTCTGAATAGAAAGAATATAAATCCTGGGAAACCTGAAGTGAAATTTGTAACTTTACACAGGTCAAATGTGAATGTTAAATATTATGGGTAATAACAGTAAAAATAAGAGGTTTCTAGTATTAATCAAAATGAAAACTATAAGAAACAAGTTCATCTACATAAATTCTTCACGATAAACACAAGCTAAAATATTCTGAAGTTCTGGCTTCCTTAATTAGAGACAAAGATTTTTAAAAATCTACATTTCTACGCACACATACCCACACCCAAAACAAACAACACACATGCACACCAAAACTTTTTTTTGTCAAGGTCAGGAACTCTGAGTACCCAGAAAGTGAGGGCCCAGGGGCTGGGGTGGACGAGCAGCATAGGGTAAACAGATAATTTGGAACCTCTATCCTGAAGAAGGCTACAGCCTCTGGTCCACATCCTGTAAGTTTCTATTTATTATTGCCCTGTAAGTTTCTATTTATTATTGCCCTACATCTCTGCGATAGCCAAGTGAATAAATGGGACTTCCAGCAAGCTGTCCAAACAGTTCTTCCCTGGTTCTCTTACTGATCCAAATCTCCTTTGTTGATTCTACCTCATCTGACCAAACTCTGGACTCCGCACCTCAGGGCTTGACCCTCCCACCTTTTCTGTCTGCACACTCACAGACTGGGTGGGTGATCTCATACATTCCCACAGCTTTAAATACTCTCAACATGTTGACAATGTCTAAATTTATATCTCTAGTTCCATCTGCTCCCCTGAACTCCAGACTCATACATATACCCAGATGCTCCCTCAACAAGCCTCCTTGGATATCCAGTAAACACCTAAATAGATTCAAATTTTAACTATTTCTCCTGCATCTCCTTCTTCATCCCAATAAAGAGCAACATATTCTACCAGGTACATTATTTTTCTTTTTAGCACTTACCTCCCTCAGACATAATTTGTTTAAATGTCTGTTTCTCCCCAGTAGAATGCAAGCTGCATGAAAGCAGGTATTTCTGTCAAAGAAATACCAAAGGGGACTCATTTAAACTGTATGGAAAGTGCAAGCCCCCAGGAGATATAGAAGGTGAAGTCTGAAGGACAAAACGGAACCAATCATGAGAGGATATAGATCAGGATGTTCAAGGCAGAAGAAATGACAAATGCAAAGGTCTAAATCCAAAAGAAGCTTGTAGAGACACACTGAGAGAAAGAAAGCCCAGGGAGATGGAGAATAGGGAACTAGAGGCAGAATAATAAGAAGGGAGGAATGAGGGGTGAAGTACAGTTCCAGGGCTTCAGGGAGAGGGGGATGTCAGGTCCAAAGGCCTGGAGGCAAAAGGGAGGCAAATTCAGTATTTCAATAGAAATAACAAAGGAGAAGCTACCAAGATCTCTTCCAGAAGGCCTCAACTGACCATTTCATGCTTCTCCAGAGGGTTCTCTTGATATGTTAATATTCGTTCAAATTAATTTTGAACAGCATGGGCTAAATGGTAGCATTTGCACAGCCCAGTCAGCTATGATCTGAAGTAAAATAGAGCAGTTCCTGTGGAGAAACGGAAACTGAAGAGACCTTACCACCAAGTTTATATGGCTTAGAAGCCCCTGTCTACATTGGGCACCGTCTCAGAACCTTTCCACCTAGACACCCAATTTATGACATTTCTAATCAAAAGCATGGACATGCTGCATTCCATGGGGAAAAACCCTTACATTTCCAATAAAGATGCACTTTTTAAAAAAGGCCTCTATCACTAATGAATACCATATCCCGACTGCAAGTAATAAACATTTTACTAAGGCCATTATAAAGGGCTATTAAATTATTTCTTCTATTTGTCTTGTTAAAAGGCTGTTCTCTATTAGCCCCTTGATGGCAAGTGTCAATTGACATCTTGGAAAATGTCAAATCATGGAAGATGGGTTTTTGAGTGAGAAGTATGACAGGATAAACTATACCCTCATAAGTGTCTGAAATAGATATTTTCAAACTTACTCTGGGTCACTTTTTTGTTGCATTAAAACTATGCATTTTCAGTTGGCTTTAGCAGAGTTTGTTTTCAAAAACTCAATACTTAAAGTTAGTAAAGAGGAAGTTCCATTTCTGAAAATCAATGTTTCTTTAGGCTCTTTCTCTGCAAATAGACTTTAGGTTACCCAGATGATGTACTCAGTACGGTAAATCATTGGAAGCAAGAGAATTTGTTTAAACCGTTGTGTCCTTTTTCATCTTCCTGAGATTTTATTTTTGTTTAGTCACTGTTCTGACATGCTTAGGTTTTGGTTAAATTCAATTAATATACAATGTCATGATTTATCGCTAAAAACAGCATGATTAATTGACTTTATAATCAGTTATAGAACTCTTTTACACTTTCCTAGTACACTTAAAATATTCTACTTCCTAAATGAAGCACTACTTTTTAAAATACAAATTCTTTGCACAAAATCCATTACCAGCTGTACCTTCAGTTATAGTAACACCAAATGACTGGAAGTGTTGATTAAACACTCCAATATTTAGATTTGTGTGTTTAAATGATTACTTTTATATAATCTTTGTGGAAATGCAATCCATTAGTCTTTCATCTATAGAGATTTTTCTTCATTATTTTGCATTTTTTAATCTCAGACCTTCTCTGAAACAACATGTAAGGCAATCAAAACCCACAGTATGACTTCACTCATGAATGTAGAATTCCCTCCCTGCTCCAACACGAGAAATATGGCTAAGGGCAGAAATGAAGATCCTTGAGACACTATGAGCTGGTGGGCCAATCTCCATTTCCATTGCTTATGAAACACTCTACCACATTCCTCAGCCACTTCTTGGTTTGGGGGCTTTATCCTGTTACCATATTGGATGATCTCAACATCCTGCTCATAAAACATCCAAACTTCAGAGCTCAGCTTTCCCAATTTCTAGGGTCTTTCTCCCTGCTCAGCCACACCTTAACTTTATCACTATCTAAACGAGCTCCATTGTCAAGTTCACTATGTTTCAACTGCCACTCCTGATCACAATGTCCTTGTCCTCTCTTAGAATCTTCTGTGTTCCTAGTTAACCTTCATTATAGGTAAGCAGTCATGCTTGCCCTCTCTGCTTCCTAAGGCTATCAGTATCCTCCTGCCTCAGTCATCACTGTACTCAATCAGGACCCATTTTCATTCATATCATACAAATTCATGTCCCTGTAATCCAACACCACGTCTTCTGTGCCAACCACCTACCTGAATCTGACCTCCCAACTGTTCTTACCACTCACAATCCAGGGCTCTGGGTATTGTTAGAAAAATCCATGAAAACATGGTTATCAATCTTTCCTGGACATATTCATGATGTTTAACTTCAACGGCTCTTTATCCCTGACCAGGAGTGCCTTTTCTCTTGTAGAACCTGCTCCTGGCTGTTCTAAACTGTTTCTACAATCTCCTCTCACAGCAGATGACCACTCCTTCCTAACACTGTTGTCCATCTGTCCAACCAACCAATTTACTGTCCAAAGCTCTATGTTTTAACCAATCCTCTCTTTTGTCCCAGCACAGAAGAAGAGCTTTTCCCTTGGTGCCTCCAGGCCTCTCCTCAGTGCTAGAAGAACATTCTCTTGGCTCTTTTCCTCCTGCAAGCTACAACACACTTTCCCATACTCTTATACATTTTCTATAATTATAGCCCATGCTAGTTGACTCATTGCTCTCCTGAACTATTTGCATAGGACTTGAATCACTCAACCCAGAACCCTAACTAACACGGGAGTTAGGGGCACAGTGGAAAATCCACATGTAACTGATAGTCAGCCCTCCATATCCACGGATTCAGCCAACAGTAAACTGTGTAACACTGTAGTATTTACTACCGAAAAAAATCTGCGTATACCTAGACCCATGCAGTTCCATCCCATGTTGTCCAAGGGTCAACTGTATTCTCCTGGTTCCCATGCCATTTCCAACTCTTTATTTTCACTTCTCTCTAACCACTCTTTCCCACTTCCATCATCAGCTCGTCTTCTGGGCCATAAGTGCACATACCACCCACATCTCCCCATGGAACCTGAACTTCTATTGTATAGAAGTTTATGAAGGCTTAGGTATAAAGCACTTAAAAGTGTCAAGTCACCCCCACAGAAAAGCTTTTTCTGACCACCCCAGAGAGGGTCAGTCTCCCACAGTGGTTCATCTCTAACTAGAACAGATCACATTGCATGGCTATCTCTCTGATACTGGGACCAGAACTATGGTAGGCTGATGTTTCCTAAGAAAACATGGTCACCCCTCTCCACAACATTTCTTCCTTACCTAATATGTCTCCCACATGGCCACCAAATTAATCTCTCCTAAATCCCATATTGATCCTCTCATTCTTCTATCAAAAACTTCTAGCAATTTTCCCACAGCTTATAACAAAGATCAAAACTTCTTAGCCTGGCTCTTAAACGCCACATACGCCCAAAACTACCAACCAATCTTCTACTGATAACTTCTAAGAACCCTCTGCCTTATTCTACAAATATACACAGTACTTTCTCCCACCTGTGGCCTCCGCTCAAGCTCACTTATGTAACTGCCATGTCTTAGTTGTGTGATTCTCCCTCAGCTCAGGCAATGTTCCCCAGGAGTCAGGGCCTCCTTAAGGGCACCCTCCTCAAATTCCTCTTCCTCACCTATTGAGCAAAATGACACCAAACTGCTGAGTTCCTAGCCCATTCAGTCCACAAGCCGAGCACTTTATTTATGTGTATATATAACTCCCCAACAGGATGGTGAAGCCAGTGATATCAAAGATGACGTTTTAAATGTCTGTAACCCTCACTGTAACTGACAACCAACATATTTACCACCATCAGCATTTATTATAATGTGCCAGGTGCTGCTACAAATGCTTTACAACGATCTTGTGGGATATATACTACTATTTTTTCCATATGCGAATGGGCAGCCTGGGTCACAGACAGGGGCCTACACAGAACTTTGAACACAATGGGTACAAAATTATATCTGTGAGTGGATAAATGTATTACTAATAACCATGCTCTGATACTGCCACATAAGTTAATGTGTCAACGTAGAATGCTTTCCCATTCTTCCCAGCCCAGCAAAATCCTCCGAGCCTTCAAGACCCAATTCAAATGTCACCTTTTCAAGAAAGTCCCCTGCTAATACCCTGGCAAAGTTAGTTGCTCCTTCCAAAAACTGTCTTTAATACTTGTAATGTGTCTTCATTATAACACTAAGGTTATTTATAAGACTGCTCAGTTAGAATGGGTTTCTTCATGGCAGTTTGTTCAATACTTTTAATGCTCAGAACAACTAAATGGAAAGTAAAATGAATGTAATTTATATCTGCTGACCAAATGAAACAAAAAGAAATGGCATATCTTATTAGCAATATTTGATCATCATACTCACAAATCTTTTCTGTAACATTCAGTACATGTGTCAAGTTATAAAATCTGGTATGACTAAATCTAATTCAGAAGGTCTATTTTTTCTTTTAACATGTCCAAACAAAGCATTATTCTTAAGAAATGGAGAAGAGACTTACCAGTCTTCTCCTTTCTTCTTCTACTGCGATGAGTAGTCTTGCAAATTCTTTTAGTGACTGAGCTATTTAGAAGATAAGTTTAAAAAAAAAAAGCATTAACCTCTTTACATTGCTGATATCCAATTGCACAAGAATAAACATTACAATAAAGATATTTATGAATTTGTATATATTCTGTGGTGTTATGTTTTTATAAGCAGGAAACAGTATATACAATAGGATTTCAATGACTAACAGTTATATATAAGAGATGTTTGTGTGCTACAAATTGAAGTTTAGCACATATCAAGTATAATATTTTTTCTTCAAAGGCACTAAGGGAATATAGTTTATATATTTAATAAATAAAATTTACACAGTAATAAACAAAAGTATAGTACTGGAATCATTTCTAAACAGAATCCTACAAATAATAAATTCATTAAATCTATAAGGAGCAATAAATCCAGTACTAAGATGTACTCAGTAGCAGCCAGTAATGCAAAGTCTCCCACTGACTTCTTTCTTGAAGCTCAACACATATACACTTAAAAACAGATTCTGTATTCTGTATTACTGTATCACTCTCATATCCAAGGTACTTTAGACCTTTGCTAGTCAGAATGGTCAGAGGACCACCAGCATCAGGATTTTGGGAGCTTGCTCAGATGCTCAGGCCCCGGCCCAGAATCTGCATTTTAACAGGATCCCCAGTTGATCCCTTTGCACATTAAAGTTGAGAAGCACTGCCTTAGAAAACTATCTGAAGCTATATTGTTGAGGCTTGGGAAGTGTTCAGGAACTTTGGGAGGACAAACGAAAAAAATAAGTAAACAGGGAGTTACAATAGCATATTCTTCAAAAATGCACAGTGCCACACAGTAAACTGTGAAAGATTAATTCGTCGACATCAATTTCTGTAACTTATACTTAATGTGAATTATTAACTAAAGTTGGAATGTTTAGATTACAAAACTAACAAAAGAAATAAGGTAAATGCAAATTTTATTTTGATTTAAGCCTTGAACCTTCCCTTCTATGTCCTTATTCTTTAGGCTCCCACCTCTTCCTTCATCCATACTAATACTGAAAACATCCTGTGAGACCAGAAGTCTAGTAAGTCTGGCATAAAGTCTACAATAAAGGGAGGTGAGTGAGAACAACACATCAAGAGTCTTACCAACAAAACTCATTAAGAAAGAGAAAGAATATTTTCCATTTAAGAATTTAAAATTACAATCTTGGATTTTCTTCTCTCTTTTCAAAACCACTAGGCTTACACTAACTAAGCTGGTTTGAAATTCTATTCCTATGATTACTCCACACTGTATTTTATTCAGTTACCAAAACAGAAATCAAAGGATTACCTGGGAGACTCACATTAATCTCATAAACACAGTAATGGCCTTAAAGTAAGTGGAACTTTTCTAAAGTGTTTAAAATGTGATTTTAATTTCTGCAGAAATAACTATCATTGCTACATTACAACCCAGTTTTGACAACAATAAGTTGAAGAGAAAAGCATTTTACAAATAGATAGAAGATTTTAACTGGAGTGTGCAATAGCATATTATATGTTTGTACTTTCAGTAAAGAAATATCCAGTCATCATTCTGGCAGCTATCTACTGCCATTGAAGATCTGTTGTTGAGACTGGAAAAAGTCAACAAAACTTTGAATGATGGAAGGTAATGTTAACATGTCTGCAGAGAAAGAAGACAAAAAGTATGTCATTCTGGGCTACAGAAGGAGAGGCAACAGGTACTCCTGAGGTGAGAAAATAAGAGGAGATGTAAATAGAAAGAGTACACTAGTTGAAAGTCTGTATAAGAAGCACTTTAACCCCAGATTTTTAACTTCACACCGCCTAACCTTTTTAATAAATATCAAAACAAAAACAAAAAACCTTACTCTCATATGCTTCCTTTTATCAGAAGCTATTGGTTAACACACTCTCACAAAACTTGGGAACAAAACATGAAAAGAAAACATGAATTCTAGCAAAGCAAAGAAGGAAATGGAATTCTCAGGACAACACAGAGCTATTCTAGGACAACAGTTTTGCCAAAGGTCCAGAGAGGCTCTTGTCTACACTGGAGCAATAGGTTAGAAGCTCCAGGAAATGTCTACAGAGAAAGAAAAATAGAACTGATCAATATCCTGATGTGTCTAAATGTAATGAGAGGAAATTTACACTCCTTTTTTTTTTTTTTTTAAAGAAAACTCAAAGGCAATTATAGCTAGTGAGCAAAAATATTCAGGGAGAAAAAAAAATTCCAGAAGTTCCAAAAAGCAAAACTTGAATTTGCTGCGTGCCACAAATATTTACGTGGTATTTATATTGTATTAGGTATTGTAAGTAATCTAGAGATGACTGAAAGTAATACGGGAGGATATGCATAAGTTATATAGGTTATATGCAAATACTACAGGATTTTATATTAAGGACTTGAGCATTTGTGGATTCTGAAAGCTGCAAATACCAAGGGACAAGTGAATTAACTCCTGGGAAAACAAAGTTATACAAATAAGACAATCAAAATAATTGAAATAACTGAGTTGTGAGTAATATGTACAAAATCACTGACATAAACATTAAAAATTAAATTCATTTTGCCAAAATGAAGTTTTAACTCTATTGAGAGAAAGGGAAAGGAGCATGTTAGATAGTATGAACTCAAGACATAGTGTGACAACACTATGAAGTGAAAGGATGGTACATAAAACTAAAAAACCAAAAAACAAAACAACAAGAAAAACTCAAGAAGTAGCAAGGTAATCATGGTGTTGAAAGAAACTGAGGAATGGCTAAAAGTTCAAAGTGGTCTTGAGACAGGAAAGAAGGGAGCAGGGCACCACCTTTAAAAGGATGACACAGCCATTAGGAAGAACAGGATAGGACAAAAACTGGTTAGAACCCATTAGGCCCAAGATGGCAGAAGACTGGACTTCCAGTAGACCTTGAGCCTCATTATACACTCACTGTAATACTTAGCATATGCTAAATGACACACCCACAGGTGCCGTAACCATAAAAGACCAAAAAATGGGCGGTGGCACAATTCCTGGAAATCTCCGCCCCCTCCCCAAAATAGTTAGAATAATCCTCCCCCTCCTTAGCCTATGAAATTACCCAGCCCATAAAAACTAGCCACCCCGTATTTCGGGGCTGCTCTGCTTTCTTAGACAGACCATATTCTGCCTATGGAATGTCTATCTCTCTAAATAAACTTGCTTTCACTTTACTATGGCTCACTCTTGAATGCTTTCCTGCGCAAAGCCAAGGACCCTCACTTGGTGGTGCGTCCCAGGGACTCGCCCAAGACCTGGGACATGACCACCCTCTGATACCCCATTCTCCTGTAACAGTCTTTCTGAGGAATTAAGTGGCAAGGACTGGTAGAAAAGGAGATTGCTAGTTTTTGTAAAGCCTAAAAAATAATCTATAACTTTTTAAACAAATAATGAAAAACACTTTATTTTCTTATTAGCCTACACCCTAGGAGGGCACAGACCACATATTAATTTTCTCAAAGGGTAAATAAATATCTAGCACAGAGAAGCCTGTCAGCAGGTATTTTTTGAAATAAATGAGATTATAACTTGATTTTAGACTGACATGGGTATACTAGAACCTTCCAGTTGATCAACCCAGAAAATGCTCACTGGCCTACGTAGCAGCACCCTAGTGGTCCCAGGGAGTATTTTACGATGATGACTTCAGAAATCCAAAGGTTTCCCCAAGGTAACTGCTACTCCAAAATTGTGGTGTTGCCTTAAATCAGATTTTGGTTACAAGGAAGGAAACTCAAAGTTCTCATTTTGCTGCTGTACCTCTTTGTCCAAAACTTAATGGCCATTTTCTGCTTTACTTGAATGGTTTTCTGGTCTGTTTCCCTTACAAATACTATTTATAGACTCAGTATGACAATAGTAGATTATAATGAGGAAGTCTGGGGAGAAATTTTAACATTTGCAAAAGCAACTGCTTGTCTGGTTCCTCACAACGAAAACAACTCTCCTTCCAGCAGTTTTCTGGGTCTGCCCCAATTTGACAGTAACTTTTGTTCCCTCTTTTTCTTTGGTTCATTTTTCAGGGAAATGACTTCAAAAAAACTAAGACTGTTCTCTCTAAATATTATAGTCCTAGTTCTATAAAAGTATACTATGTTTCTTGGTCCAAATGAAGCTTTCAGATTCATCATTTGTTCTATAAGAAACAGTCAGGAACACTAAATAATTTATTTCATGAATTAGGGACAGTGGCCTACTAACTTTTTAAACCCATATCTATTGTTTTTCCCTAAATATTTTTCTTTATAATGATGTCAAAGTATCACATTAATAGTTTACTAAACACAACATAACAAGGAAAGAAAACAGAAATTAACAATCCTATAACGCAAGTATAAAATAATTCAAGGTATTATCACATAAATTGGGTTTTAGGAGAAAGGGCAGATGGATAGCCAGTCACTTCCCTGCCTGCCCCACCCTCAAAGTCTAACAGGTACCTCCGACACAAATCAGGCAGATCCAAGCTGCCTAGTTAGTGTTCCTCAGCAGTACTCTAGAGATTAGAAGCCAGTATTAGAATCTCTGGTGCATGAGACCCACAAATGCCTTAAGAGGCCGTGAAAACTAGAGGGAGTCTATTCTCCACCAGACCTTGGGCACAAAACATATAAAATGACTCTCTCGGCACTCATCACAAGGCCTTATACAAAATGGCTATGGATTTTGTGACTGCTTGAGCCACTTTTTCTAAGACTTTGCTTAAGCAAAATCTGAAAACATTTTTTATTACATGCAAATTTCTGATACCCGAATATTTTCTCTTATAATCAATTATTTGTGATGCTCCATATTTTATTTATTAATATTCACATAAATAAAAACCACTGCATTATCTGATTTGGGGGGTCCAGACTAACACTGAATATAACAGCTGGTCCTGCAATGATAGATCTTGACGATACCTAGGTGGTATGAAAGGAGTTTGATTTAGTGAGAGTAATATTCCAAAAACAATACTTAATACACAGTGGGCTTTCAGTAGATGAATTTAACAATACATTCCCACCATCTATTTGCTCTATAAGGAGAAACATACCAACTCTTATTCTAGACTTCATAAAATATTATGAAAAGGATAGGCCAGATACTTTGGAAAATTATGTTAGCTATCCACATTCTTGCCACCTGCATGAAACTTTCCTGGCTGTATTTGCCAGTAATAATCTTTCCCCTTCCTGACCATCTGGACCATGAGATTACTGGAGAGCAATCAAAATGTAGCTTTATATATAAATTTTAACTTTCCAAAAAAATTATTGAGGTCAAGAACACTGCTATAGGTTTCCTTTTTACCTCCACAATGTGATATTGGAAAAATACTTTTGGAACAAAAGAAATCTATTATTCAGATGCATTTATGACAGGTCCCAAGAGCATAAACATTCACAAAGACAACAGTTGAATTATACCTAGATGGTGAAGAAGTACGATAATGGCTTCTGTATTTACCAATATCGTAAATTCTGAAACATTCCTGAACTGTATAAAATATCTATTTCCTAACAAATTTTTTCAGCAGGCTTAAATTCATCCTACTATTTCTAACTGTGGAAAATCTGTTTAGTGTCTGGAAGTAAGAATGAGCGAGAATAGAGAAAATTATTCCCTGTTCATTGTTGATATAATTCCACAACCTTAAGTACTAAGCATTATATACTATGAAATGTTTCAGCAATTGAACAGTTTGGGTTTACAGATTTCACAACTATAAGAACTGAAAAAGCATGTCTCTCTCGCATCTAACCAACATTTATATCATAGTCAGACAATGATGTGCTACATATTTCTCCTAGGAGTCTTTCCTCAAACCTAAACAGCATAAACACATACTCAAAAAAAAACAAAAAAGTACAGATCACAAATCAGTGACATATACAATTATGTCCACAACACATTTTTTTCACTTTATTAGAGTGAGCAAATCACTTACGAAGTTCAGATAATGCTGATGAATAGAGGGGAACTGGGTTAGCAGTAGGATTTAGACTTGATTAAATCTCAAGGAAAACATGAAAACCTGGAAAAGTCTATAAAAGCCAGATTGCACCAATGCAATCATATTTTATAAGTCCAGATGATGCCCCAACAGTCGCTTGACTTTTCTATTTGGGTGTGAGTAGGCTCTGTAAAGCTTCTTCTCTGGCACTGACTTTTCATGAAGAATAGGAGCAAGGCTATAAAACATCAGTACTGAACTGAGGATCTGAGCCAGAGCAGGTGAATCCATCATATCCTTCTAGGCCACATGGAGAATTATTAGAATAGAATCAACCTACATAGCCAAGGGACACCCAGCATTACACTACAAAAGCATGCAGTGACCTAACAGGGTATCACATCAGCAGTTCAGGCCTGGAACTTCCACTGAGGGAGTTTTAATTCTCTGAACACTAAAAAGATCAAAGGTAGCATACTGGCTGAAGCATCCAGTGGAAAGTTTTGGTTCAGGAACAATTTAACCCATAAACAGAGCAGGCAGCAAGGTCAGCTTGTGGCATGCCTGAATAATAAATACTATGTCTACAAAACAGAGTGATATAAAAATTGACACCAACTCTCCCACCAGATATTGCAAGTCTTTGGTAACAATTAATATCCCTGCTGACGGGCTGTCCATTCTGTCTGCAATATTGGCATTATTTGCAACCACAAACTCTAGTTATTAGTTTCCAAAAGCCACAACATCAGATAAGATTTTTCCACTCTATTTGTGGCTTCAAGCTCCATGGATGCCTAGTTGCAAAGCCAATAAATTGCTTCCTAAACCAACAGAAAAAAAAAAAAAGTCACAGGCCCACTGTGGAATGCCGACAGGTCACTGCAATACACCTGGTACTCAGAGGAACTGATCTTTCTTCTAGAGCTTCACAGCCCAGCCTGGTGGAATCCAAGGTCTCACGAAAACACAGGCAAATTTAGTTCTCTTTGAGGTAACTAAACTGGGTTCTCCACAATGTCCTCCAGGTGGTCAGTCTTTTTTTTTTTCATTGACAAACAAATCAAAAAGCAAGATTAATCTTGAAAACAAGCCCCTGAAAACTGGCATTTACATTTTTTTATATCCTACCAATGCATCATTGTGTAGCATTGTATTCAGGTGAATTGGGCTTCAGTAAATATGAGATGTATCAAGTTGGAAGAGCATATTAGATATTATTTTGGTAATAAAAGGTTAATATTATAGCATAGTTTTCTAATTAAGCATTAAAGAACAATAAGAAATGCACAACCTGCAAATGAAAACAGTCGTAAAATTAAACTTTTATCCAGTTGACCAGGTACTCTGCAGACTTAGGAACTACCTTTTTTCTGCTTCATCACTTGTTCCATACTGCCATCAGCTATGCTATAATCTGTCTGTCCAGTACTTGGATGCCAGTGTAGACTCTGAACAGGACACAGGAACAGAATCCTCACTTTGGAATCCACTGGCTTAATATCAAGTGATCTGTTTCTGCTTTCTCTTGTTCCTGTTCATCCTCTAACCATATTAGCCAGATTCTTTGCAGGGGTTCTAACCAGTAATATGTCTCCTTACTACTGTTACAGATTGATAACTACTAAAAGTGAGGAGAATTATGATTCCAAGACAAAAGTCACAGTGGATGCACAGAAATAATTCTAGACTATATGTCTAATGATTTTCCTTCATATACTCTCTCTGAACAGGGATAGGACCTTTCAGTAATATCTGCTTTGAAACTGCCAAACTACCAGGTAGTCTGAGAATTCTAGTATTATCTCTATATATAGACAGATAGGTAGATATAGATATAGATGTATAGACTGGGCTTGTTATTTTATATAGATATAGATATAAAGTATATAACAATTCACATAAGGCCAAGTTTTGACAAATGAACACATGCAAATACAGAAAGGTGGCCTTTCAATTTTACACAAGTCGAAAATTTGATTCCAGCTGGTTTCTCCCAAGACTTCATCCCACTACTCATTACTTCAAATGAATTTCATCTGAATTCTAGTTAAATTTTTTTTGTTTTTTACTATGAAATTTTATGTTGATGCAATAAGTACTGTTGTGCATGACATCGTCTACAAGCCACATATATATTTTTTTTTCCAAGCACACATATTAATTAGAAAATTAAGAACTGTGCTTTTCTTTTTTTTTTTTTTTTAAATATCTTTATTGGAGTATAATTGCTTTACAATGGTATGT
This sequence comes from Aethalodelphis obliquidens, assembly GCF_003676395.1. Classification (NCBI taxonomy): domain Eukaryota; kingdom Metazoa; phylum Chordata; class Mammalia; order Artiodactyla; family Delphinidae; genus Aethalodelphis; species Aethalodelphis obliquidens. The sequence goes on along the minus strand of NW_020838004.1, from coordinate 10,221,131 downwards.
TAGTTTCAGCTTCACAACAAAATGAATCAGTTATATATATACATATATTCCCATATCTCTTCCAGCTTGTGTCTCCCTCCCTCCCACCCTCCCTATCCCACCCCTCCAGGCTGTCACAAAGCACCGAGCTGATCTCCCTGTGCTATGCGGCTGCTTCCCACTAGCTATCTACCTTACGTTTGGTAGTGTATATATGTCCATGCCTCTTTATCGCTTTGTCACCGTTTACACTTCCCCCTCCCCATAGCCTCAAGTCCATTCTCTAGTAAGTCTGTGTCTTTATTCCTGTTTCACCCCTAGGTTTTTCATGACATTTTTTTTTTTTAATTCCATATATATGTGTTAGCATACGGTATTTGTCTCTCTCTTTCTGACTTACTTCACTCTGTATGACAGACTCTAGGTCTATCCACCTCACTACAAATAGCTCAATTTCGTCTCTTTTTATGGCTGAGTAATATTCCATTGTATATATGTGCCACATCTTCTTTATCCATTCATCCGATGATGGACACTTAGGTTGTTTCCATCTCCGGGCTATTGTAAATAGAGCTACAATGAACATTTTGGTACATGACTCTTTTTGAATTATGGTTTTCTCAGGGTATATGCCCAGTAGTGGGATTGCTGGGTCATATGGTAGTTCTATTTGTAGCTTTTTAAGGAACCTCCATACTGTTCTCCACAGTGGCTGTATCAATTTACATTCCCACCAACAGTGTAAGAGGGTTCCCTTTTCTCCACACCCTCTCCAGCATTTATTGTTTCTAGATTTTTTGATGATGGCCATTCTGACTGGTGTGAGATGATATCTCATTGTAGTTTTGATTTGCATTTCTCTCATGATTAGTGATGTTGAGCATTCTCTCATGTGTTTGTTGGCACTCTGTATATCTTCTTTGGAGAAATGTCTATTTAGGTCTTCTGCCTATTTTTGGATTGGGTTGTTTGTTTTTTTGTTATTCAGCTGCATGAGCTGCTTATAAATTTTGGAGATCAATCCTTTGTCAGTTGCTTCATTTGCAAATATTTTCTCCCATTCTGAGGGTTGTCTTTTGGTCTTGTTTATGGTTTCCTTTGCTGCGCAAAAGCTTTTAAGGTTCATTAGGTCCCATTTGTTTACTCTTGTTTTTATTTCCATTACTCTAGGAGGTGGGTCAGAAAGAATCTTGCTGTGATTTATGTCATAGAGTGTTCTGCCTATGTTTTCCTCTAAGAGTTTGATAGTTTCTGGCCTTACATTTAGGTCTTTAATCCATTTTGAGCTTATTTTTGTGTATGGTGTTAGGGAGTGATCTAACTTCATACTTTTACATGTAGCTGTCCAGTTTTCCCAGCACCACTTATTGAATAGGCTGTCCTTTCTCCACGGTACATTTCTGCCTCCTTTGTCAAAGATAAGGTGACCATATGTGCGTGGGTTTATCTCTGGGCTTTCTATCCTGTTCCATTGATCTATCTTTCTGTTTTTGTGCCAGTACCATACCGTTTTGATAACTGTAGCTTTGTAGTATAGTCTGAAGTCTGGGAGCCTGATTCCTCCAGTTCCTTCTTTCGTTCTCAAGATTGCTTTGGCTATTCGGGGTCTTTTGTGTTTCCATACAAATTGCAAAATTTTTTCTTCTAGTTCTGTGAAAAATGCCAGTGGTAGTTTGATAGGGATTGCATTGAATCTATAGATTGCTTTCGGTAGTAGAGTCATTTTCACAATGTTGATTCTTCCAATCCAAGAACATGGTATATCTCTCCATCTATTTGTATCATCTTTAATTTCTTTCATCAGTGTCTTATAATTTTCTGCATACAGATCTTTTGTCTCCTTAGGTAGGTTTATTCCTAGATATTTTATTCTTTTTGTTGCAATGGTAAATGGGAGTGTTTTCTTGATTTCACTTTCAGATTTTTCATCATTAGTATATAGGAATGCCAGAGATTTCTGTGCATTAATTTTGTATCCTGCCACTTTACCAAATTCATTGATGAGCTCTAGTAGTTTTCTGGTAGCATCTTTAGGGTTCTCTATGTATAGGATCATGTCATCTGCAAACAGTGACAGCTTTACTTCTTCTTTTCCGATTTGGATTCCTTTTATTTCCTTTTCTTCTCTGATTGCTGTGGCTAAAACTTCCAAAACTATGTTGAATAAGAGTGGTGAGAGTGGGCAACCTTGTCTTGTTCCTGATCTTAGTGGAAATGCTTTCAGTTTTTCACCATTGAGGATGATGTTTGCTGTGGGCTTGTCATATATGGCCTTTATTATGTTGAGGAAAGTTCCCTCTATGCCTACTTTCTGCAGGGTTTTTATCATATATGGGTGTTGAATTTTGTCAAAAGCTTTCTCTGCATCTATTGAGATGATCATATGGTTTTTCTCCTTCAGTTTGTTAATATGGTTTATCACATTGATAGATTTGCGTATATTGAAGAATCCTTGCATTCCTGGAATAAACCCCACTTGATCATGGTGTATGATCCTTTTAATGTGCTGTTGGATTCTATTTGCTAGTATTTTGTTGAGGATTTTTGCATCTATGTTCATCAGTGATATTGGCCTGTAGTTTTCTTTCTTTGTGACATCCTTGTCTGGTTTTGGTATCAAGGTGATGGTGGCCTCGTAGAAGGAGTTTGGGAGTGTTCCTCCCTCTGCTATATTTTGGAAGAGTTTGAGAAGGATAGGTGTTAGCTCTTCTCTAAATGTTTGATAGAATTCGCCTGTGAAGCCATCTGGTCCTGGGCTTTTCTTTGTTGGAAGATTTTTAATCACAGTTTCAATTTCAGTGCTTGTGATTGGTCTGTTCATATTTTCTATTTCTTCCTGATTCAGTCTTGGCAGGTTGTGCATTTCTAAGAATTTGTCCATTTCTTCCAGATTGTCCATTTTATTGGCATAGAGTTGCTTGTAGTAATCTCTCATGATCTCTTTTATTTCTGCAGTGTCAGTTGTTACCTCTCCTTTTTCATTTCTAATTCTATTGATTTGAGTCTTCTCCCTTTTTTTCTTGATGAGTCTGGCTAGTGGTTTATCTATTTTGTTTATCTTCTCAAAGAACCAGCTTTTAGTTTTTTTGATCTTTGCTATTGTTTCCTTCATTTCTTTTTCATTTATTTCTGATCTGATTTTTATGATTTCTTTCCTTCTGCTAGCTTTGGGTTTTTTTTCTTCTTCTTTCTCTAATTGCTTGAGGTGCAAGGTTAGGTTGTTTATTCGAGATGTTTCCTGCTTCTTAAGGTGGGCTTGTATTGCTATAAACTTCCCCCTTAGAACTGCTTTTGCTGCATCCCACAGGTTTTGGGTCGTTGTGTCTCCATTGTCATTTGTTTCTAGGTATTTTTTGATTTCCTCTTTGATTTCTTCAGTGATCACTTCATTATTAAGTAGTGTATTGTTTAGCCTCCATGTGTTTGTATTTTTTACAGATCTTTTCCTGTAATTGATATCTAGTCTCATGGCGTTGTGGTCAGAAAAGATACTTGATACAATTTCAATTTTCTTAAATTTACCAAGGCTTGATTTGTGACCCAAGATATGATCTATCCTGGAGAATGTTCCATGAGCACTTGAGAAAAATGTGTATTCTGTTGTTTTTGGATGGAATGTCCTATAAATATCAATTAACTCCATCTCGTTTAATGTATCATTTAAAGCTTGTGTTTCCTTATTTATTTTCATTTTGGATGATCTGTCCATTGGTGAAAGTGAGGTGTTAAAGTCCCCTACTATGAATGTGTTACTGTCGATTTCCCCTTTTATGGCTGTCAGTATTTGCCTTATGTATTGAGGTGCACCTATGTTGGGTGCATAAATATTTACAATTGTTATATCTTCCTCTTGGATCGATCCCTTGATCATTATGTAGTGTCCTTCTTTGTCTCTTCTAATAGTCTTTGTTTTAAAGTCTATTTTGTCTGATATGAGAATTGCTACTCCAGCTTTCTTTTGGTTTCCATTTGCATGAAATACCTTTTTCCATCCCCTTACTTTCAGTCTGTATGTGTCTCTAGGTCTGAAGTGGGTCTCTTGTAGACAGCAAATATATGGGTCTTGTTTTTGTATCCATTCAGCCAATCTGTGTCTTTTGGTGGGAGCATTTAGTCCATTTACATTTAAGGTAATTATCGATATGTGTGTTCCTATTCCCATTTTCTTAATTGTTTTGGGTTCGTTATTGTAGGTCCTTTCCTTCTTTTGTGTTTCTTGCCTAGAGAAGTTCCTTTAGCAGTTGTTGTAGAGCTGGTTTGGTGGTGCTGAACTCTCTCAGCTTTTGCTTGTCTGTAAAGGTTTTAATTTCTCCAACAAATCTGAATGAGATCCTTGCTGGGTAGAGTAATCTTGGTTGCAGGTTTTTCTCCTTCAACACTTTCAATATGTCCTGCCACTCCCTTCTGGCTTGCAGAGTTTCTGCTGAAGGATCAGCTGTTAACCTTATGGGGATTCCCTTGTGTGTTATTTGTTGTTTTTCCCTTGCTGCTTTTAATATGTTTTCTTTGTATTTAATTTTTGACAATTTGATTAATATGTGTCTTGGCGTATTTCTCCTTGGATTTATCCTGTATGGGACTCTCTGTGCTTCCTGGACTTGATTAATGATTTCTTTTCCCATATTAGGGAAGTTTTCAACTATAATCTCTTCAAATATTTTCTCAGTCCCTTTCTTTTTCTCTTCTTCTTCTGGAACCCCTATAATTTGAATGTTGGTGCATTTAATGTTGTCCCAGAGGTCTCTGAGACTGTCCTCAGTTCTTTTCATTCTTTTTTCTTTATTCTGCTCTGCAGTAGTTATTTCCACTATTTTATCTTCCAGGTCACTTATCCGTTCTTCTGCCTCAGTTATTCTGCTATTGATCCCATCTAGAGTACTTTTAATTTCATTTATTGTGTTGTTCATCGTTGCTTGCTTCATCTTTAGTTCTTCTAGGTCCTTGTTAACTGATTCTTGCATTTTGTCCATTCTATTGTCCATTCTATCTCCAAGATTTCGGATCAACCTTACTATCATTATTCTGAATTCTTTTTCAGGTAGACTGCCTATTTCCTCTTCATTTGTTAGGTCTGGTGGGTTTTTATCTTGCTCCTTCATCTGCTGTGTGTTTTTCTGTCTTTTCATTTTGCTTATCTTACTGTGTTTGGGGTCTCCTTTTTTGCAGGCTGAAGGTTCGTAGTTCCTGTTGTTTTTTGTGTCTGTCCCCAGTGGCTAAGGTTGGTTCAGTGGGTTGTGTAGGCTTCCTGGTGGAGGGTACTAGTGCCTGTGTTCTGGTGTATGAGGCTGGATCTTGTCTTTCTGGTGGGCAGGTCCACGTCTGGTGGTGTGTTTTGGGGTGTCTGTAGACTTACTATGATTTTGGGCAGCCTCTCTGCTAATGGGTGGGGTTGTGTTCCTGTCTTGCTAGTTGTTTGGCATAGGATGTCCAGCACTGTAGCTTGCTGGTCGTTGAGTGAAGCTGGGTGCTGGCGTTGAGATGGAGATCTCTCGGAGATTTTTGCTGTTTGATATTATGTGCAGCTGGGAGGCCTCTTGTGGACCAGTGTCCTGAAGTTGGCTCTCCCACCTCAGAGGCACAGCACTGAGTCCTGGCTGCAGCACCAAGAGCCTTTCATCCACAGGGCTCCTTAATTTGGGATGATTCGTTGTCTATTCAGGTATTCCACAGATGCAGGGTATATCAAGTTGATTGTGGAGCTTTAATCCGCTGCTTCTGAGGCTGCTGGGAGAGATTTCCCTTTCTCTTCTTTGTTCTCACAGTTTCCAGGGGCTCAGCTTTGGATTTGGCCCCGCCTGTGCGTGTAGGTCGCAGGAGGGCGTCTGTTCTTTGCTCAGACAGGACGAGGTTAAAGGAGCCGCTGATTCGGAGTCTCTGGCTCACCCAGGCCGGGGGGTAGGGAGGGTCACGGAGTGCGGGGCAGGCCTGCAGCGGCAGAGGCCGGCGTGACGCTGCAGCCTGAGGCGCGCCGTGCGCTCTCCCGGGGAGCCGTCCCTGGATCCCGGGACCCTGGCAGTGGCGGGCTGCACAGGCTCCCCGGAAGGGCGTGTGTCTAGTGACCTGTGTTCGCACACAGGCCTCCTGGCGGCGGCAGCAGCGGCCTTAGCGTCCCATGTCCGTCTCTGGGCTCCGCACTCTCAGCCGCGGCTCGCGCCCGTCCCTGGAGCTCTCTCAAGCAGCGTTCTTAATCCCCTCTCCTCGTGCACCAGGAAACAAAGAGGGACGTAAAAGTCTCTTGCCTCTTCGGCAGGTCCAGACCCCTCCCCGGACTCTCTCCCGGCCAGCCGCGGCGCACCAACGCCCTGCAGGCTGTGTTCACGCCGCCAACCTCAGTCCTCTCCCGGCGCTCCGACAAAAGCCAGAGCCTCAGCTCCCAGTCCCGCCCGCCCCGGCGGGCGAGCAGACAAGTCTCTCGGCTGGTGAGTGCCGGTCGGCCCGATCCTCTGCGCTGGAATCTGTCCGCTTTGCCCTCCGCACCCCTGTTGCTGTGCTCTCCTCCGCGGCTCCCAAGCTCCCCCACTCCGCCTCCCGAAGTCTCCACCCGCGAAGGGGCTTCCTAGTGTGTGGACACTTTTCCTCCTTCACAGCTCTCTCCCGCTGGTGCAGGACCCGTCCCTATCCTTTTGTCTCTGTTTAGTTTTTTCTTTTGCCCTAACCAGGTACGTGGGGGGTTCCTTGCCTTTTGGGAGGTCTGAGGTCTTCTGCCAGCGTTCAGTAGGTGTTCTGTAGGAGTTGTTCCACGCGTAGATGTATTTCTGGTGTATCTGTGGAGAGGAAGGTGATCTCCGCGTCTTACTCTTCTGCCATCTTCCCGGAAGTCCAGAACTGTGCTTTTCTGATGTTGCCTGTTTTTAGTTTTTGTTTTGTTTTGTGGTGTTTGACCTGTTTCCCAAAGCCAAAACAACTCCCAATTCAGAAAACATTTTCCCAAGATGTAAACCACTCCCACTTCAGAGCACCTCTGCCAAGAGGTAGAGATGTTACATAAACTGTTTCATTTAATGCCCACTCAATGATATGAGGTACTGAAGTAAGTGTTACCTTCATTCTGCAGATGAGAAAAAGGTCAAACAGCTGGGGTAGCTTGCCCCATGATCTCACAGCTAGTAAGTGGAGAAGCAGGTATTCAGTTTTGAATGTTTGATTCCAAAGTCTATTCTCTCCCAGCAAACCATTATTGCGAAAGGAGTGGGGTGGATAAAAGGTAGTGCCAGCCTACTACCCAGCTCCATTACAGAAAAGAAGAGGCTTATCATCTTTAAAGGCAAACAGAGCCAGAACTATCTGTGCTCAGAGGATAATCAGGCGCCAAGTATCCTGCTTTAAAGGGAACAATCAGTAATTTGCTGCTAACAAACAAGCATTTACACCAAGTACACCCCCACCCCCATCCTTACTGCCATTAGGAACTGACCTCCCAACACTTCTTCACATTCCACAAAGGCTGAAGCACCCCATTCATACTCCTCCTCTGCACCCAATGCTCCTGCCACCACCCTGCTGAATCTTCAACATCCGCTTCCTTGTCCAATATGCAGCCTCTGTCTTCCACAACCTCTTAACCTCTAATGACCTTCCCTCTTCTGTAATTCACACACCCACAAGGACACGAAGAGTTCAAGCAATCTAACCCCTCTGCTCTGCTTCTTGGTAATGCTTTTATTCAACTCTAGTTTACTCCTAATCTTATTTCCCACAGTGGCCATCTAAAAAGAATTTTCTCCTTTCTCAAGAACCCAGCCCCAAACTTCCCTCACTCACACCAGACGGCCTGGCCTTCTGCTTTTCTGATCAACATGGTCTCCATTCTTTTCAACTTGCCTGTCTCAGAGGAGGGGCCCTCTTCCTCTCAAAAGCTAACGACTCCCCAAGAAGCTTCTAATCTCACCCTTTTCCATATCCATCTCCATTTTTTTCTCTCCCGCTCTTATTTCCACCAGCACTCTTCTCTCCTCACAAGCCATTTCTCCTCCTTGTCTACAAACTTACTCCAGTGGACTCCCATCCTCATGAAGGAGGAAGACAGGAAGACCTGGGAGTGGGGAAGAAGGAGCTTTGGTACCCGCACCAGCATGGTGCACAGCTCTTTAATCCTCACAACACCCTACGAGGCACTCACAAGTAAAACACTCAAATCTTCTATCACCATTCTCCTACTTTTCAAATAATGAAACTGACATGTAGAGGTTAAATAATATGCAAGGCCATAGAGCTAATGACTGGCAGAGCTAACCTCTGAACTCAAATTAGCTCACCTGAAATTTATATACACTTTCCCTCTATTCTAGGCACAGTCCCACAACCCCACCTCACTAGTCTAAATTTAACAAATCTGATTATATATCCTGGGAATTTCTACTAGGAATTTTGCCTGAATCTCAAAACTTAACATGTACCAAAACTTAACTCATAATTCTGCTCCACCCCCAGGTACCCTGGCCACATATAAACATATAAATGGGCCCCAACACCATTCTCCTAGTAACTCGAGTGATGGATTATCCTCCGTCCTTCCTTCCACAGATTCAATTGCCAAATGCTGTTGATCTCTCTCCTCTACCCTTCTTCCATACCCATGTAAGGGTATCACTTCATCTTTGCTGTACTATTACAACAGCCTAGTTATTGGTTTCCCAGTTCCTATGGCTCCAGCTCACCCTATGTAGTAATGGTCAGAATAAAATTCCTAAAGGGCACCTTTGATTGTGTCATTATCCAACTCGAAAACTGAATGAGTAAATAAAGTCAGAAGTCCATATTGCAAATGATTTGGGGCCTCCATGATGTGGCTCCAAAGTACCTTTCCAACTGTGTTAGCTTGAGATGCTACTACTTCTGATCTCTTAGTACTTTGAAACTACTAACATTCCTATAGTATCCCATTTCCATGTCTTTCCTTTAACTACTGGGTTGGCCAAAAGATTCTTTCATTTGTTTTTCCGTAAGATGGCTCTAGTAGCACTTAGTTGTCTTTAACTTCATTTGAAACAATTTTGTTAGATTGTACGTGACAGCTGTCATATCAGAGTGCATTCTAAAAAAGACTTAACAAAACTGGCGAATTTTTGTGTAGCCATTTTAATACTGAAGATGGAAGAAAAAAAGCAACATTTTCGGCATACTATGCTTTATTATTTCAAGAAAGGTGAAAACACAACTGAAATGCAAAAAAGATTTGTGCAGTGTATGGAGAAAGTGCTGTGACTGATCGAACGTATCAAAAGTTTGCGAAGTTTCATGCTGGAGATTTCTCACTGGATGATGCTCCATGGTCAGGCAGACCAGTTGAAGTTGATAGCAATCAAATCAAGACATTAATTGAGAACAATCAACGTTATACCATGCAGGAGATAGCCAACATATTCAAAATACCCAAATCAAGCACTGAAAATCATTTGCACCAGCCTGGTTATGTTCATCACTTTGATGTTTGGGTTCCACGTAAATTAAGCGAGAAAAACCTTCTTAACTGTATTTAGGCATGTGATTCTCTACTGAAACATAATGAAAACGTTCCATTTTTAAAACAAATTGTGATGGGCGATGAAAAGTGGATACTGTACAGAAGAGATTGTGGGGCAAGCAAAATGAACCACCACAAACCACACCAAAGGCCAGTATTCATCCAAAGAAGGTGATGTTGTGTATATGGTGGGGTTGGAAGGGAGTCCTCTATTATGAGCTTCTTCCGGAAAACCAAACGATTAATTCCAACAAGAACTGCTCCCAATTAGAACAACTGAAAGCAGCACTTGACGATAAGCAGCCAGAATTAGTCAACAGAAAACGGATAATCTTCCATCAGGATAACGCAAGACTGTATGTTTCTTTGCTGACCAGGCAAAAACTGTTACAGCTTGGCTGGGAAGTTCTGATTCATCCACTGTATTCACCAGACATTGAGCCTTTGGATTTCCATTTATTTAGGTCTTTACAAAATTCTCTTAGTGGAAAAAATTTCAATCCCCTGGAAGACTGTAAAAGGCACCTGGAACAGTTCTTTGCTCAAAAAGATAAAAAGTTTTGGGAAGATGGAATTATGAAGTTGCCTGAAAAATGGCAGAAGGTAGTGGAACAAAAGTGTGAATACATTGTTCAATAAAGTTCTTGGTGAAAATGAAAAATGTGTCTTTTATTTTTACTTAAAAACCAAAGGCACTTTTTGGCCAACCCAATACATTTCCTAAGCTGTATCTTACCTAGACATTGGGACTCAGCTCAAATAACATCCTCTTTTTAAGCATCTTCTGATGTCCCTTCTCCAGCTTTGGTTCTCTCACCACATTTCTGTTCTTACTACTCTACCTAAAGCACTCAGCACATTCTCCTGAGTAATATAGTGATGATATCATAAAGCTATTTTTGGACCCCCTTCTATTAATAAGGGTAAAAGAAGATCTTATTCATGTTGCATGTACCAAATTACCCATAAGGTTCTTTGCACTCAGAAGATATTATTAGTAGAGAATTCCAGAGAATCCAAAGTCAACATGAACTAAATGACATCTTATATGGGATTTTAATTTGAAAAGTTGATTTTTTCCTTCATCCCTGAGTAATCTGCACAGCATCTACACTGGCCCATAAACACTATCTCTCATTCTAAGACAGACAGATAGACAGATAGATAGATAGATAGATAGACAGACAGACCAATTTGTTCTGCATAAACCAAAACCTTTTTTCAGGCTGTCAAGGAAAACTGGTGCAACAAATGACCAGGTTTCCCCAAAAACACATGGCTTCTATAGCCTCAGTGGCTCCACTGGCAAAATGCTAGGCATCAGGGATCTGGTGACCCACAAAGCACTCCTCTGGAACAGACCTTTTCCCAGTTTTAGTACCTTCCCCAGTTGTGCCTCCCTCCCTCGGTATAAAGCACAAGTATATTGTTTAGAGTAACAGTTTTTCCCAGGCTGCATCAGACAACACGAATCTCCATAAAATGAAAAGCTCCTAATGTCTCAACGCAGAGGATTCTACCTTAGTTCAGGTCTGGGGGTGAAGGCCAAGAATCAAAATTTTAAGGTTCCCCATACTTGATTCTGATGCCAGGCAGCTTGGCAACTGCTGACTTTGTGGCGGGGGTCGGGGGGAGGAATGCATGCTCTTTGTGTGAAGAGTTAAGAGTTAAAAATATATTTAAATAGAAAACAGTAGATACGCGTGACCGTGTGTGTGTGTGTGTGTGTGTGTGTGTGTGCGCGTGTGTGTAATTGTTTAAGATAAGATTTGGAAGAATGCTCCTTGCCTGAAGCACATCTGTACTTTCAATGGCAGAAGTGGTTACTCGTGGCCCTCTTGGTAATGGAAGAAACAGAACACTATGTCTGAGTCCTAAGAATCAAGCAGGACCTGAAAGCTCTTCTCTCTACAGCCCTCCGAATCATGACTCAGCAACTATCCTGAATTCTCTCAATGACCGAGAAATTACTCTGAACTAAGCTGTTTTTTCCCAGCCACATATTCCTTGATAACTATCCAAGGCAAGCTTTTCTTTCTTTTGTAGGCCTGTTATTCAACTATTTTCTCGCTTTCCTCCTCCCCCACCCCAAGGCTGTCTCCATTGCTCATATGCTGTCCTTGCCTTTTGCCAGTGAGTTTTCATTAGTCTCTGGGTGCCCACGTCCTGCCTCCTAACTCACTTATTTCAGATACAGTCTCCAGGACTATTGCCTTTATGGTCCAAACCTTTTAATGTCAAAATTGAAACTGTACTTTTATTATTTCATTCATATTTAGAAATGTTCTCTCTAGGTCCATTAAAAAAAATGCTGATGGACCTAGAGTCTGTCATACAGAGTGAAGTAAGTCAGAAAGAGAAAGACAAATACGTATGCTAACACATATATATGGAATCTAAGAAAAAAAAATGTCATGAAGAACCTAGGGGTAAGACAGGAATAAAGACACAGACCTACTAGAGAATGGACTTGAGGATATAGGGAGGGGGAAGGGTAAGCTGTGACAAAGTGAGGGAGTGGCATGGGCGTATATACACTACCAAACGTAAAATAGATAGCTAGTGGGAAGCAGCCGCATAGCAGAGGGAGATCAGCTGGGTGCTTTGTGACCACCTAGAAGGGTGGGATAGGGAGGATGGGAGGGAGGGAGACGCAAGAGGGAAGAGATATGGGAACATATGTATATGTATAACTGATTCACTTCGTTATAAAGCAGAAACTAACACACCATTGTAAAGCAATTATACTCCAATAAAGATGTAAAAAAAAAAAATGCTGATGAAGGCAATCCTTGACTCAACTCTGAACTGGCAAAGACTTCCATGCTATAATTCATCACATATATTGAATCCAGAATAAACCTCCTAAAGGGCAACTTCAATCACAAGCCTCAAGTGTCTCCTGAGGACATGTAAATTAAACTTGAGACTATGTGGCAAGCCCTCTGCATATTCTGTGGCTCCCAATCCTTGTACTACAGCTAAGAAGATACCTTTATGGGTTTCCCTGGTGGCGCAGTGGTTGAGAGTCCGCCTGCCGATGCAGGGGACGTGGGTTCATGCCCCGGTCTGGGAAGATCCCACATGCCGCGGAGCGGCTGGGCCCGTGAGCCATGGACACTGAGCCTGCCCGTCCGGAGCCTGTGCTCCGCAACAGGAGAGGCCACAACAGTGAGAGGCCCGTGTACCACCAAAAAAAAAAAATAATAAGATACCTTTACACCTTTTGCACCAAATGGTTTCAAATCCAGAAATAGGTCAATGTTTACATAGTCATATAAATTTGATCACATAGGGAATGGAGGGTAAAATGAGGTTCATTTTATAAGTAGTTTACAGTAATACCACTATCTTGAAATTAGATATCTGTATATTAAAAATACTAAAGAAAAATTTTAACTAATCTCCCTTCTTTTTGTATCTCTATAGCACTTATGGTCTAATAATATATAATGAAGTTATGTATTTTATCGTCTAACTCCTCTGACTAATGGCAAACCCATTAGGGTGGGGATTTTTTTTTTCTGTTTTGCACATGATGTGTCTTCAGCACCCAAACGGTGTCTAACAAATCTCAAGTGCTTTATTGAATGAATGAACAAGCAAACTCAAAGTTATGACCCAGGAGCCAGGTGATCAAGGTTCTAATACTTGTGTGACTTTAGAAAATAATTTCACCTGCATCTAAATCAAAATGACAGATTTAGCTCCCATGTTCTCCAAGGTCTCTTTCTACTCTACGATACTAAACTTGCGATTCTAAGAAACCAGGCCAACATTTCTGTCAGAAGTAGCTCTTTCTGATAATTCAAAAAAAAAAAAAAAAGACAAAAAGAACAACAGCTTGTGCAACTTCCCATCTTCCCACCCCCATATGTACATAAAGAAGGTACATGAATTATCCTAGAACTAAAGAAATGCAGCTCCCCAATAGAAAGATAGAAACTACTCCACACCAAGAAGACAACTGTGACACGATACTGTCTTCAAAAGCTGTTTTCAAAGTGGATGCAGAATTTACATGATATTCAACATGGGTGGATCAACTCTATTAAGCAAAGCAGGAAATTAACCAACAAAGGTAGAATCTATGCACCTACCACACACATGGGCCATGGCTTACCTTTCTGATACCTAATATTTACCAATATGCAATAAAACATGTTTCTGTTCCTGAAGTCATCCCTTCACCCCCACTTGCAGCTCGAGGCAGCCTGGGCTCTGACCAACGTTACCTCGGGGACTTCAGAGGTGACTCGCGCCGTTGTGGATGGAGGGGCCATCCAGCCCTTGGCTGAGCTCCTGTCTTCCACTCATATGACTGTGCGTGAACAGGCAGTGTGGGTCCTTGGTAATATAGCAGATGATGGACCAGAATTCAGAGACAACGTTATCCCGAGTGATGCCATTCCACATCTGCTGACCCTGGTTTCATCAAGTATACCAGTCACATTCCTGTGCAACATTGCGTGGACCTTGTCCAACCTGTGCCGGAACAAGAACCCGTACCCTTCTGATCACACGGTGAAGCAGATGTTGCCCGCCCTCTTCCACCCGCTATGGCACCCAGAGGTTCTCTCGGACAGCTGCTGGGCCCTGTCCTACCTCACCGATGGCTGCGATGCACACATCAGCCAAGTGGTGGACACAGGGGTCCTGCCCAGGCTGGTCGACTCATGAGCAGCTCAGAACTCAATGTCTTGACCCCCTCTCTACGCACTGTGGGGAACATTGTGTCACGGGGACGGACCACCAGACCCAGCTGGCCCTGGACACGGCCATCCTGGCTGTGTGGCTCCAGCTCCTCACACACCCCCACTCCTCCATCCAGAAGGAGACAGCCTGGGCCCTAAGTGATGTGGCCGCGGGGCCCCGCCAGCACATCCAGCAGCTGGTCGCTTGCAGTGCGTTCCCTCCCTTGGTGGCTGTTCCAGAAAACGGAGAATTTAAAGCCCAGTGAGAGGCTGTCTGGACAGTGGCTAACTTCACAACTGGGGGCACCGTGGACCAGTTGATCCAGCTTGTCCAGGCTGGAGTCTTGGAGCCTCTAATAAATCTTCTCACCATCCCAGACACCAAAATTGTTATCATCATCCTCGACGTCCTCTTTTTATCCTCCAGGAAGAAGAAACTGGCACAACCTTACCAGACCGGGACCAAGATGGTGAATTCTTAAAGCACTTAACAAACACATACCAAAGCTCCACAACTCCTAAACCAGGGACCAGACCCAAAGAGTCACTTCTTTAAGAACCCCTTCCCCTTGGTGTACCACAGGTAAAGCTTTTAAAACTGAATGATAATAAAATTTTCCACACTTTCACCTCCATCTAACAACAACAACAAAAAATGCCATGTGTAAAGGTTATGGGCAGGTAGACAAGACCTAATAGGCCATGTTAGGGATGTGGAATTTCAACCTGAAGACAATGAGAAGCCATTTCAGGGCATTAATCAGAGAAATGACATCATCTTTGCATTTTAAAAAGATTACTCTGACTGCCTTTGGAAGAAGGCTGCCCCAGATGAGATTTTCTTACAAGATGGAACTTGGCCATTTCTCTGGGTTTGTGCCCAGGAGAAAACGGGGCATGGGTAGCTTGACTTTATAATGTAACCTATGGATACCTGGTTTGTTTATTTGTTTGTTTTAATGCACTTGCATTGACCCACAGAACCACAGTTGGAGTACATCTCTTTTATTTTAGATATGAATAGAACGGTGTTGGTAAAATTGGAATCATATGGTTAGTTTATAATTTTAAGCCTGAAGCATGGCATATGCTTGATGACATTTTTGTCATAATTTTTTGCATAATAACAAAAAGCCCCAACTGAATTTTCTTCTTTAATACACTTTAGCTTATTGCTCTTATAGAAGAGCAAAAATCTATCTTATTCGTCTTCAATGAGTCAAGGCTGCCTCATGCACCTATGAAATGCACCATATTTTATACAGTAGATTCTCCATGAGTCAGGCGGCTCAACTTTTTCACCTCTCTACAGATGACCACGAATGACCACAAAAGTGCTAGGAGTATTGATTTGGGGGATACCAATAAATTGTAGAGGAAGCAAATTTGCAAATACAGAATTTGTGGATAATGAGAATCAACTGTATATTCCTACATCCCAAGTTATATTGGGCCAGAGCATTTATTTCATTGTCTAATCATTTTGTTGAATTTTTTTGAGCTCTTATAAGTCACTAACCATAGATAAAAGTTCTCTTTTCACTCTCTATCCACTCACCCTGAAATAAGCCTTTTTTAAGGCATGTTATCTCTAAAGGAAGGATATTGCTACCATCTTATTTTTTAGTCTGTACACTCCATGAGGGCAAAAGCTTTGACTACTCTTTTCACCACCAGGTCCCTGGGGACTGGCACAGAGCTTGTCACCTAACAGTAGTCAATAAACATTGAATAATAAACTAAAGAATATTACAATATTTAGCTCTGGTTTGAAACATTTACAAATATTAAGATATTTGTTCTAAATCATTCTCAATTATATGCAAAAGTTACATATATGTGTGTGTCTGTGTTTGTGTATTTATATGTAAATACAGTTGGCTCTCTGTATCCAGTTCTGCATCCTCAGATTCAACCAACTGTGAATTAAAAATACTTGGGGAAAAAAATTCCAGAAAGTTTCAAAAAGCAAAACTTGAATTTTCCACATGCTGGCAACTATTTACATAGCACTTATATTGTATTAGGTATTATAAGTAAGCTAGAGATGATTTAAAGTATATACAAGAGGATTGTGTAGGCTTTATGCAAATACCACACCACTTTACATAAGGGACTTGAGCATCTAAGGATTTCGGTATCCGTGAAAGCTGCTGAAACCAACCTGCTGTGGATATCGAGGGATGGCTATATACGAACTATTTTCCCTCTCAAAATTTAGTTTATTACCATACTGAAAAGAATCATTCTAGATATACCCAAATATGTACATTTTATTTTTTAATATATGACTCTAAAATTTTATTTATGCACCTTAAAGTGATTTGTTTCTAGAAACTAAAGTTTACTGGGTTTTCCAGGGGGACTATTTATGCAACAAATATTTACTAAGCTTCTGCTACAAATAAGGTGCTAAAGAATTTTGCAGGAATAGAAATGTGAGAAAACTTTCTGACCTCTGACAGCATATAATTTACTGGAGGAGATAAGAGACTGATTTCTCTGTGAAAAAGACAGCCACTTTTTGTTCAACAAAACAAGTCACAGGGCTTCCCTGGTGGTGCAGTGGTTGACAGTCCGCCTGCCGATGCAGGGGACGCGGGTCCGTGCCCCGGTCCGGGAAGATCCCACATGCCGCAGAGCGCCTGGGCCCGTGAGCCATGGCCGCTGAGCCCGCGCGTCAGGAGCCTGTGCTCCGCAACGGGAGAGGCCGCAACAGTGAGAGGCCCGCATACCGCAAAAAACAAAACAAAACAAACAAACAAAAAAAAACAAATCACAAAAGACAGAAAGGGGGTTCTGGGGATTAACGTATATCGATAAATTAAAAGGCAATTTTTTTTCTTTGAGATGTGACTTTTAACATGATAAGTTTCTGAATTTTTTTTTTAAACTTCAGATTCTGGAAAAACGATCTAAGCCTTTGAACTTCAAATTAAATCAAATAAAGTTCTTTAAAATACAGAGATAATATGATGAAAACATCTCTCTCAAGTCGTGTGTTTTTTTAAAGAGAGGAACTCCACCTGAAATGTGCAACTTTCCCAGCTGTTTCAATCCTTAATTGTGGGTGGTTTCTGTGTGGGTGTAAAAATAAGGGTGGTAAAAGAAAATGGAAAACAATAATTCAATTGTCCAACTGAGAGCCATAAAAAAGTCAAATATGCTTCCTCTACACAGTTCAAAAGAAAATGTTATTTATATAAACAATTTAGGCATTTGGAAATGTTCCACTTTAATAGAGGACTTCCTGATTTATATAACCACATTAAGTGGGTTGTAATGAGGGTTCGTAATAACTGATGGATTTTCTTTTGATTCAGCAAATGAGAAGGTAATTTGTTTCCTAGAATTTAATAAAATCACAGGTCTTTTTTTTGAAGAGTTCAGTTGTGGTTGGTAATGGGATTGTGTCTGGTTTGCTAACTTTTTCCTAAGAGATGCCCAAGAAGAGTCTCATGGCCACACTCTACCTTATGCATCCCAATATCACCAGACAAATGGTAGTAGTGATCTGTATGGATGAGTATCTGTAGCTCATAACTGAATTCTGAAGAAAATCTTTACAGAAGCATTTTCAATTTGGTAGCTTAATAGTTGAATTTTATTAGTTTAACTTGAAGAAAATAGGTGTGGTTTTTTCTTAGCTAAAATCATTTATGATCGTTTAAGTGCATTTCCTGGGGTGTATAAATATACTAGTTCTTTTTAACCTGAAATACTACCTTTCCATTAGACCTAACAAGATGCATCCTTGAAGTGAATGAATTTATTTGGTAAAAGATTTATGCATTTTCCTCCAGTAATTCCTCTAACAAAGAAAATGAAAAAAATTTTTCAACCACTCCCTTGAAAAATGTCTTCTACTTCACACCCTCTGAGCAAGCATCAGTGATCACTCTCAGGCTTCTGTCTAGGCGATTTCACTTAACCACTGTATTACACTGATGCACACCCACCTTCAGAGAGGTAATCTAACAACAAATATTTGCACCTGGGCAAAGCACTGCCTGCTCAGGAAGATTCAATAAAGTCCCTGTGAGTTAAAATGTCACTATTTTAAATTAATTTCCTACAGTCTCACCTTTCAACGTATTTTCCAAAAGAATAGAAAAGAATTCAAAACACATTCCAGCCAGTGCAGTATACAAAACTTGGTTCGGTTTGAGTTACCATCTGTCAATCTGTACACATAAGATTTGTAAGGGTTTAAAAAAAAACATATAACATGCTCTTCATTCTAAGAACTATTAAGCACTAACCATTATTGCTATGTGTGCATATCTGTATTCAAAGCAGAGTTAAATACCTGAACACAAATACATGAGTTAAGTCAGAACTATCTGTACAATTATCAATATTATGAAATATATTTTGATCTGAATTACCTACTTCATGGACTCATTTCTCCACTCAGAGTTGGGAGCCATAACCTTAGTTGACAAGTGCTTGTATGCAGCCTGTCTCTACCACAGGAATTTTCTGTTTAGGTATGTCTAAAGGAATAAGTCCCCACCTAGAATATTTACTAGCAAACTGACTCTCCTTCTTGGTAAATGTTTAATCTCTTGAGTGCAAAGTTCACATTGTCCAAGACTTTCCTGAGCACTACAATAGGCCATCACACAACATCGTTAGCCAAGCTATTTATGGAAAACCACAACTAGACTTTCCAATGGTTTCCAAGATTACATAGAATGAATGAGCTTTGCCTCATATTAATGACTAATATTTTTATTGGCACCGGTTCAGCATGACTAACAATATCTGATTTTGTTTTTAATGCAGACTTTTTTTAAGACTTGGTTAAAAGTGATTTCAAATTATAGGCACTAAATATGCATATCAAAAACCACAGCCTCAGACAGATTCACAGTAATATCTTTGAGCTTCTACTTGTTCAAATGAACCACTGTAAAGTGTTTTCAAAAGAATAGTGTTTTATTTTCTGTAGAGATAGTTTTTTTATTTCCTACTAGTAAGGTTTTAGGGCTGGTCACATGACATTAGCAATTCCCACACACATACCAGGATTAATGCAGTAGGTATTGTCTTTTGTATAATTATGGTTAAACAACGGTACATTTTGTTTCCAGTCTACCCATATAAATTTATTATTTGAGGAGGCCTGAATCTTATACCAGTTTGTAATCATTCTTTTCCCCTCCATCACCAATTTCTAACCCCCAAGCGTCCAGCCACCCAATTCCTAACTTACTCCTAATTCAATGTCTTTACTCAGTCCAGAAAAATGAAGTAGCATAAAAAGTGGGCAGTTAGAACAGCTGTGGGAAGTTAAGTTGGATGGTCTCCCACTGGGCCAGCGCTGTGGCAGGCAGATAAAAGGAAGCAATCAAAAGTTCACAGGCAGCTCAATCATCCTTAGAGAAGGGAGGAGCAACGGCCTCTTGCTGCTGTAAGATGGAAACGAGGTGCTCAAAGGAGAGTACAGGAAGCTGCCCTGCTTGGGCAACTGACCTGCTCCCTGAGCCACAGGCATTCCCCACTGGGTCCCAGACAACTAATCCCACTTTGCTTCCTTCCAAGCCAGCACTGTCTCACTGGCACCAAAAAACAAACAAACTGGCAAGCACAAGGCCAGAGGGTGGGAGCAGATGGGGACAGCTGAAGAGTGGGGCCGATTTACAGGACAGACACAGGCCTACGTGCCTAACAAACTCCCGGAACAGCTTCCACAAGTTGACTCATCATACTGATATAGTAACAGAACCCTTTTTTCCTTCCCTTGCTCAAAATCTGTTTTTTGCCCTATTCCACCGTAAGCACACTGAAAACAGACATCTTACTCATCTTCCACCCCCTCCCACCACCATAACTTATATGCAGAAAGTTTGCAAATGCCTTGACTTTACAAGTTATTTTGCACTGACACTGCTCCCTTATAAAAGATGAGCTGCTTTCGTAAGTCATCATCTTCAGTGGTTACATCAATGGTAAGTCTCAAGGCTACTCTGGCTAAGAGTATTATGGCTATTATTCAGTGCTAAGAGTCACAGCTGTCCCTACTTCATTCCTCTTTTATTAAATCAGAGGAATAAAGAAGAAGCTGAAACTGGGGCTTCAACAAGCTATTTTTTTTTAACTTTTCATTTTATATTGGAGTATAGCCAATTAACAATGCTGTGATAGTTTCAGGGGCTCAGCAAAGCAACTCAGCAGAACATATACATGTATCCATTCTCCTTCAAACTCCAATCTAGGCTGCCACATAACATTGAGCAGAGTTCCCTGTGCTATACAGTAGGTCCTTATTGATTTAAAGACAGCTGAAACTTTGTATCTTCCCCTGTGGAACTGAAGCTAATGAAGGTAGGTAAGGATAGTTCTTGCCCTCCATCCACACCAGCCTTACCCATTATTCTCAGGGATACATTCTTAGATCACTGTCCTTGGTACAACAGCTTGCGTTAGCCTCACAATTCCTCCATGTTTGGAATGATTATTCAAAGTCTTCTACTACTTCTTTATTATATACATAGTTATTTTTAACTATTTACAGTGCATTTGGGGGCTCAGTAAAAGGATAAAAAGTGCTGGATGGTGAGGATATGGGAATATATCTATAATTTTACATTAGTTGTTTCAGAAATAATTTTTGTTTATAAATCTCTGTCCTCTAAGTTAGGTTTTCCTAACCAAGCATTGGTGTTTAAATCAAATTCCCAATAGGAGTTAAATAAGTCTCCTGATTTAAAAGTAGCGAGCCATAACATCTACCCCTATATAGTATATAGTATTCTCCTTCCACTCCCCAATGCCGGATTTAATTCCTCAAAGCCCTGAAAGCATTAGAACTTAATATTCAGTGCCTATCATAAGCTTTCACATACTGATCAATTCACACCTTTCCAATCTAATCTGCAAAAGCCACAACAATAACATCCATCTAGACAAAGTGGAAAGAGAGAAACAGAGCAAAGTTGAGATATCAAGTTCACCACAACGGGGGGAAATCGCCTACCATCCATCTGCCTGCAAGGTCAAAGAGAATAATGATTAAAAACGCCCACCTCTGCCATTACTCCATGTGGCTTCAAGAAGGAATTTTAAGTAAGAAGCTTAAAGGAAATTGTGAAATATGCAGAAATATATTTATTGCACTGTTAAAAAGTAAAAGACCAACTAGAAGCAGTCTGAGTGTACTAAAGAGATTATTTCATAAATTCATGTACATGAACCTATGGAATATTTTAAAATCATAAAATCATTAAAAATTACAATATCTATAAAAACCCGGAAGTATTTGCTAGAATCCTCTTTATAAAGGAGAAGTAACAAATTATATACAATATGTAGTTATATGTAGTAAAACTATATTAATTATATTAGAAAAAGATACACATAAGTGAAAAAGTTAAGTCTATAAGGAAAATTATATCATTTATACAACAATTTAACCAAAGGTTTACCATGAGTCAGACCCTGGGTCAGGTGCTAAAGTGAAATGATTGAAAGCAAAAAAAAAGAAAAAGATCTGGCCTCTGCCTTCTTGGATTTTACAGTCTCATCACTAAGTGAAAATAATTGCTGTTATGTGAGCATGTGGGTATTCTTTCTTTCTTCTAAATAATAATGCTACTATATTAGTATTTTAGTAATATAACCAAGGCTTTTGTCTGGTGAGGTGTATTCCAAAGCCAATGTTGGGGGCTAGACATTTATGACACAAACATCATGAAATGGCACACAGGATGACAATTGTTCCAGCAGTCAGTGTCACGTGATCACTGATGCTGGCCTTCCGCGTGTGTCCTGTAAAGAGGAAGAAGTCACGCTGCCTGAGGCCCAGGTGGCAGCCCTCTCCCTCCTTCCTAGGGGCTCCCTACCTACACCTCAGCCAAGTCAGGCTCAGCCGCCTCTCCCCACAGACCTGAGGGCGTATAGAGCCCCTCACGATCCCAAGACCAGCCCCCTCCACACCCCCTCAGCATACCTAACACTCCTAAAGGAGCAGACAAATCAAGCAACCACCTGGCGCAGCTCCTCTGAAAGAGGCCAGCTGGGCCATGTGACGACTGCACAACATGCACCCCACACCAGAAACAGCTTGCGTGAGGGCTGTGCACGTGATTTCTCCAGATGGAACTTTTGTGAATGTAACAAGCTAAAGGCACACAATGAATCGGAAACTGATTCGGCTTATCTTCTCCTGAGAGCTCTTTCCTTTCACAGCTAGGTTTGGACCTGACACTTTAGGTTTTCGAAAACAATAAAAATGTATTTTTTAGAAATACATATATAACTGACAAAACTATATAAGAAAAAGAAAAGGCAGAGGAAGGAGAGGAATATGATTGTGGAGAAGCATGTCAGGGATTCCAAAGCCCTGCTACTCAAAGAGAGGTCCGTGAACTACTGACACTGACATCACCTTCAAGTGTGTTAGAAACACAGAATCACACACTCCATCTGAGACCTTCTGAATCACAGTCTGCACTTAATGAGATCTCCAGGTGTATCATATACACATTTAAGTTTGGGAGTCACTATTCTAAATGCTTGTAATATTCTATTTTTACCTGGAAGGTAAGTACACTTAGTATATTATTCTCTAAAATGTATGCACATATTTTATAGTCTTCTGATTGTGTGACTCTAATCCAGCCTACAAACGGACCCCATGTCTACAAACTGTCATGTAGGGATTGTTAAAATGTGGGGAAAAGAATGCTACATGAATCTGATCTTCAAACAGTAAAAACTCAGATACAGATAAAACTTGAGACCACATAACCCAACCTCTTCACTTATGGGAAATGAAACCATCCGATTCAGGAAGGGGTATACCTTCACCAGGGTCAGATTGCTAAATATCTGTGGCAAAACCATATGAGGGCTCAAGTCTCCTGATCCCCAGTAATGTTCTGTGTCCTACACTAATACTGGTTAATACGTCCTGACTGATTTTTTTTTCTTTATAAACAAATACTAAAGTTAAAAGAGAAATCAGTATTAAGTTTAAAAAAAAAAGTAAGCTAATTCTTAAACCAGTACCTTGTACATTTGATGGCAGATGATCAATATGTATTTGTCTGAATGAATGATTCACTTTGAGGCAAAGAAAAACAGTGTTATCCACATCTTCTCAAAGGGCTGAGCTGAATTATAGAATGGTTAAGTAACTTCCTTATGGAAAAAGTCACAGAGCTCAATTTTAAAACAATTCATAATACTCTCCTCCACAGAAACCAAAAATTCGCCCTTATGCTTTTATCAAAGTCAGAATATTTGACATATTTGGTATTTGGGTGTGTGAATCTGTTTGATTTCAATCAAGTCATTATCTGAAGTAAGACTTTTAAAATTATTACTTAGAATATTGAAAAATATCACAACTCACCAATACTAATTTCATCATCTGTTTCAGCATCACCAATACATTCAAACTGGAAATCTTGCAGTGACTGGGAAAATTTCTGTACTGCCATAGACAGATCTGTAATTAAAAGTTTAAAAAAAACCCATAAGTTGAAGGTACAATACCATGGAATACTCAAGAGTTTCCACATGTATTTACATAACTTTGCTGCTAATGCTATATTGACCAGAACCTTTTTAAATACCAGCTTGACAAATTTAAGCAGAATTTAAAGAGACTACTAAAGAAATATTTTAGGGATTAGATCTGCTCTGCTTCCAAAGCAGATTTGTCCCTTTAAGAAAGTTTTGGTGCCAGTTGTGTATTATCTGGAAGTCAATTTCCCAAAGCCTTTATCAAAGAATTACCATTCATTCTCTATAAATGGAGCATTTATTAAAAAAAAGCAGAAGAAGAAGAAGGAATGCTACCAGGTTACTGGTGGGAAGAAAAAAGAAAAGTAGCGAACCTTTGATTAGAAAGGGTCACCGATGTTATTCTATACAGACAGGGAATGTGGAGCAGATAGGGAATGTGTTTTTACCAATAAACGCATTCTCATTCTAAGGTGAAAGGCCACGAGAAAAGTTGTTTACGAATAACCTTGTGATTTATAGGAAATCTCAAGCTAAACATACTCCTCAGTCCTGACTTCAGTCTGAACAAATTCCAGAGAGTGACTAAATCCAGAAGAAGAATTCTTCCTTAATCATGGAGAGAATAAAGAAAAGCCCAGAATAATGAGAAGTAAATTCCTGGGAGGCAAAAGCCTAGGATGCAACCTAACAGTGACTAAGAATGCAGACTCTGGAGCCAAGACGGCCTGGGTTGAAATCCAAGTCCTACCACTTACTCATTATGTGAACCTGGGCAAACTTTTTTAACTCCTCTGGCCCTCTATTTCCTCATCTGTAAAGAGTGAATAACAGTAGTATAACCACTTTATAGAGCTGTTTTGAGGACTAAGTAAGGTAACATTTGCAAAGTGTTTAGAACAGAACCTGGCACTTAATAAGCACTATTTATGTTTGTTAAATAAAATTAAATCAATCTGACAGTGCAGCATCAGGGAAGCTTCAGAGGTCCCACCTCTCAGAGCTACTGTGATCTTCCATGCTAACCCTTCACAGAAGTCTATGCCCGTAGGAAACACATTTTTATGGAAGTCTGTCTACACTTTATTTAATGTTATCTCCCATCATTCAATTCTGATACCTTGAATGCTTAACATTTAATTCAAGCAATAGGACTTGACAAAGACTCTCTCCTTGGCCAATCTTCAGTCAGGCTCCTCTGAGCCCTTTTCTTGACTATGCCTCTACTTTGGCTCTCTGTCCTCACTGGGCCTACATAGACCAGTTTTAGCAAAAATCCTGCCAAGTCAGTTTAGACAATATCTAAACTGATATCTGATCAAATTCCCCATCCCCCACCTTTGATGCTTAAGCCCTTGACCTGCCTTCACCAAGAATCCTCTGAACCTTTACATCTTCTCCTCTTAGTAACTTTCCATCCACTGACAGCCCCCCCTAGCCCCGCCACCCAACATGCTCCTCGGCTATAAATCCACATTTGTTCTTGTTGCATTCAGGGTAGAGCCTGAACTCTCTCCCCTATTGTGACACTCTCGACATCTACAGCATCCGACCTGAATAAAGTCCTCCTTATGTTTTTAACTAGCATCAGAATCATTTTTCTTTAAGAGAACAATTATGGCCCGATGCCTAGACATGACACCAGGACTTAATGTGGTAACCCACCACTCATGAAACTGCAAGCCCAGGTACCAATCACAGTAAGCACCCATGAGTGAACAGGTCTCCAAACAAGGTCACTTACTGCACCATGTGAATCAAGAACTCACCAACACCCTCACCAACAGGAATTCTGAAGACCACAGGTCTTGAGCCTCAGAGAGGCTTTTAACATACACACACACACACACACACACACACACACACACACACACACAAAGACTGAGATTTTTTTTTAAATCTTGTTTGAAAAAATAAATTGTGCTCTGGAAAGAGGGTATTACTACTCACAGACTAACACCTCTTCCCAAAAGAGGGGTAGAACTTTGGTGCCAGCTGCACATTCTACTTAAGAGGTACTTTGGATTTAGGAGAATAGAAAGGTCTATCAGCTTAAGAATGGTTCTGCTTTGGGCTCTCAGGAAGAAAGATGAAAAGAGCCTCCTTAGTGGATTGTTAGTCAATGAGAAAAACAAAGGCTTCATCAGAACTAGACTTCACCAATTGGCTGTGAGGCCCTAGACAAATCATTCACCCTTCACAAGGCCTGGTTTTCTTACCTATGGAACAGAGAAGGAATACTCATCTCACAGGTTGTTATAAAAACTAAATGAGGTCTGTGCCTGGTACAGACTAGGCAACTTAATAAATGGCATCAGTTGTTATCATTCAAGCCCAGCTCAAAAGGTGGGAAAGTTGACCGGCCTTTCAGACAGAAGGGACCCATGCATGCAAAAGTATGCATTTATCTGACATTGCATAGCTCTGTCTAAGGGTAAAGAAATCATAACACCTATATCAAATGTTATGAGAAGACAAAAAAAAAAAAAAATCAGACTCCTAGGATAATTTTTAAGCCAAACTGTGTGCAGGTACTCTCCGTGAGAAAGGGGCAAAATATTCCATTTAACGTTTATTTTTCCATGTACAATATACAGGCCTTATGCTAAACTGGATTTGAAGTCACAGATGGAATTCCTAAAGCAGAGTGGGGGTAGGTAATATGCGTAGATCAGGATGCTTAGGAATTTTGTAACAGATAGCCTTCCTTCTCTCCCCTCATCACCACAAGTTCCTCTGAGTTTCCCCTCAAACTCAAGGAGATACCTGGAAGCTTTCTCCTAGGGCAGGGGTCCCCAACCCCAGGCCAGGACTGGTAGTTGTCTGTGGCGTGTTAGGAACCGGGCTGCACAGCAGGAGGTGAGACACGGGCGAGCAAGCGAAGCTTCATCTGTATTTACAGCCACTCCTCATCACTCCCATTACCTCCTGAGCTCCGCCTCCTGTCAGGTCAGCGGCGGCATTCGATTCTCATAGGAGCTCGAACCCTACTGTGAACTGTGCACGCGAGGGATCTAGGCTGCACACTCCTTATGAGAATCTAATGCCTGATGATCTGGCTGGGGAGAGGCTGCAAATACAGATTATCATTAGCAGAGAGGTTTGACTGCACAGAGACCATAATAAATCATTTGCTTGCAGACTCATATCAAAGCCCTATCAGTGACTGGCAAGTGAAAACAAGCTCAGGGCTCCCACTGATTCTGCATTATGGTGAGATATATAATTATTTCATTATATATTACGATGTAATAATAATAGAAAGAAAAAGTACACAATAAATGTAATGTGCTTGAATCATCCTGAAACCATCCCCCCTACCCCGGTCTGTGGAAAAATTGTCTTCCATGAAACCGGTCCCTGGTGCCAAAAAGGTTGGGGACCGCTGTCCTAGGGAACTCCTGACATAAAACCCCACAACCAAACATTTCTTCCTAGACCATTCTTTGCTTCCCATGGCCTTGCTCCTTGACTGAGAAAGGTAAGCTGCTTCGTCCTTTCACAGAGATCGCAGTGAGTACACTGTAAAAATTCCCATGCCTGAACAAGAACACAGGAGCCCACTGTACATATAGCCAAGGGATTGAGAGTATGAGCTCTAGTGGCAGATGAAATGGGTTAGCTTCCCGCTTCTACCAACCAGTGGCATGATCATGGGCAGCCTTCATAACCTCTCTGTACCTCATCTGTTAAGTGGAACAGAACCCATCTCTCAGGGTTATTGTGAGGAGTAAATGAGTTAATATAGATGAAGCATTTAGACATACAGCTAAGCACTTAAAACGTGTTGGCTGTTTCCCTGTTGCAAGTCTCAGAAAAGAAAGGAAAAGGGAAAATTTCAGGAATGAAGGTGGCAGCTGTAAGGCCTTAGACAACCTTGGAAAGTACTCAATAAAACAGTCTGTTGATTGCAATTTCAAATTCTCTCTTGGTGCACTGCAATCATGCCGTGACAGAGACTACCTGATTATTCAGTATTTCTGTGTAAGAGATGGGTGTCTATTTCAATGCTGGATAGAATCAAGAATTCATGAATGATCTTCATGAAGCATAATGAGACATAATGAGACAGGACTATACATGAAAATATGCTTCTCAACTAGTTCAGATAATCCCAAAAATAAAGGGGAAGTTCGAAAAATGACTTATTTTCAACTTCAAGTGTCATGAGTTCTTGATTTTCCTTTTGTTTGTTCTCATTTTCCAACAACCAAAGTAATGATGAGGTCAAAAATGTGACCAAAGAACTTATGATATTTTCTGGCAGTCATATGAATCCATCTGAAAAATGAGGAATCCAGTTCACACTTCTAATTTTGGCTCCATCTCCCACTGAGTGCAGTTCTGAACTAGAAAGAACAACACCTTTCACTGACTTATAACTCCATGGAACACACTCTTCCCTAATTGTCTAAGATTTCTAAACAATGGTCAGATGCACAAAAGAGAAGTACTGGTACTAAATCCTTGTAAATAAAATTGATTCACATCCAGTTATACAGACCTTGAATTTAAGACCTAATTCAGTTCTTAAAGTTTACTGTTGAATTTCAAAGTATCAAATTGTGTAATGATAGAATCTACATTTCTCTTAAATACAAAAAGAAAGATCAAATGTATAAAGCATGACAAGCAGGGAATCTAGCATAGGCAAGACTGTCTCTTTCTCCCTGTTTCTACTCAACTATTAGAACATGAAGACAAACAAGGAAAAAATCCCAGTCGGAGACACCCTGGCTATCTATATTCAAGGTGAAGGTGGAGGAGTAACATTTACTAGGGGTCGAAGTTGTACATAGTAAAGATGCTGCAAGTATCACTCACATCATATCCTTTCTATTTACCTAATGAGTTAAGCATAGGGTGTCTTCACATGTATTGACATTATAACTTGGAAGAATTACAGTAGGCTTTAATTAGTCAGCAATGTTTTTATATCAAAGAGTTAACCCGTAGCACCCACGATTAGATGATGCTAATGAAGCACTAAAACTTCATTTCATTAGAAACACTTCAACCTCATTAGAGAAACAAAAAACAGTAAATATTTAATTACAACTCTTCTTACACACAGACTTAAGAGCTAGAGTTACCTGTTACTTTAGAAGTGTCAATGGAATTACTTTTACAATGTTAGCTCTATTTATCTCAGAACAAGTACAACCAGCCAGTCCATTGGTTTAAGGCAGTTTTTCTTGAAATCTGGTTGCTCTGGGATGAGATTTTACAGTGCAGAAGGAATACAGGATGAAGCCATGGGAATACAAAGGTAAGAACAGAATATATCCTTCCCTCAAAAGGGCACAGTCCTATACGGACATGAGGTATGTAAATAAATCATATCAGAGGACAATGGATAAAGTCTCCGACAGAGGCTAATAATAACAACATCACCGCAGATAGTACTTACTATGTGCCTGATACTTATCCAAGAACTTAAGGTAAACTAAAACCATTAATCCTCACAACAGCCTCATGAAGTAGACATCACTCCCATTTTACAGATGAAGGAACTGAGGCACAGAGAGGTTAAGTGACATCCCCAAGGTTGCTCAAGCTAGTAAATAACAGCAAGAATTTTGACCCAGGGAGCCTGGCTCCAGAGTCCCCACTTAACCACACTGCCAGACGGCTCTGTGCACAGAGGTAACAAATAAGAAGGCACAATCGGTCCAGCTGGAGTGCATGGGGGAAGGCTCCTCAGAGGATTCAATGAAGACAAGAACTTGAAAGACGTGACAACACACCAGGCAAGGCCACATTAACAAAATGTCCAAAAGCTTTCAAAAGGCAGCTTCTACCTACACATCCAAACACCTCTATCATGACTCACATCAAGCTGAGTACCACCAGCAACAGACCATCCAGTCTCTTGTACCTATTTTTATATTGTTATTCCACCTCCTTAGGATAGACTCTTCTTCCAAGTTCTCTTTCAAGGTCTCTCTCTCAAGTCCCCACTTCCTCCAAAAAGGTCTTCCCGATCCCTTTTAATGTGGCATTATCGCCTCCTTTATACCTCCTACTACATGTTGTGACGCTCTTGCTGTGCTTTCTCTATTTTACATTTTATCAAGTTATTCATAAACCTAGGTTATCCACCTTATTTTAAATAGTGTTTTAAAGGTAGAAAACTTTATCATCAATGAACACTACCCAAGTATCCACTACCATATCTTGTATACAATTAGAGCTCAACTGTTGAAACCATTAATTTCTGCAAGGTGGATAAATACCTAAGCCTTCCAGATCTAAAACATGAGTTATCCACTTTCCAATACAAGAAGCTTTCATATACATTCACAATAACGATAGCAATGGTGTCGGTAAGATGTTTTACTCTTTCAAAGTTCTTATGTATTTTTCTTAATTCTCACACAAAGCTATGAGGGCTGAAGCTCTGAAAAGTTAGGTAATAACTTAATTTGCCCAGAGTCTAAGAGCTTGACTCCAACCTGGACTGCTTCCCAAATTGGACGTTCTTTCTACTACCTACCATAGCTACTTCCCGAAGAGTAACAAGCATTAAAACCAGGGAGCATGTGACCTTTAGACAACATCTAATTAATCCCTTACCTGCTGTATAAAATCTAAGACAGTAAGACTCTCTGTACTGAGCTATATGAGAGTGAGCTACGTATGCTTATTAGCCTGGAATAAGCTACCAGCAAACATATTATCAGATGGTCTAAAAGTCAAAGGAAATGCACATTCTTTCTTGTACTTTCTAGTGCCACAAGATAATTGAATAATGTTCTAGGTGTTAAGCTTCTTAAAGGTAGGTATATATTCTTCATCTCTCTTCACCATTAGTGCCCAAAAGAAAGCAGACAGAAAAGAGAACAAAGGGACCAGGAAGAGAAAAGTGTACACCAACTACCAATGCATTCATAACATAAGAATCCACTATAGATAAATTACTGAAAAGCTTATGGTACTGGGAACATGAATATCACTGCAAGCCTTAATAATAAACAAACCATACATTATATAGGAGAATACGTCACGGAATTACCAAATAAGCCTTGGCTTTTAATACCTGCAGTTATGCTTTTAATGTTCTCTCAGAGACCTGCAAATGTCAGATTGTTAGACAGAGAAAAGTCAGAGGAAAAGAACACCAGGTTTGTGGCAAAGTATAAGAAAGAAACACAATGAGAACTTCTTGTCAGTAAGAATCATTCCTATGGCTCTTATTTGAACAAAGTTTGAAAATGCCTACTTTGCTATTTTCTACTTTACATAAATGGCTAGAAAATCATGGTTATCCAATATTATTAAAGAAAGTCTTCCTAAAGAAGGTCCAATACAAAGCTTGGTACTTATATGTTGAGGTGAAGTGAAATTAACTGAGTGACTTGTAATAATGGAATCAAGGAATTCTCTTTCCTTGAAGCCCTAGAGAAACACTGCCGTGTCCGTGGGAGGCGAATGGAGACAGAATCACCAGAGGGCAACGGGGCACGGATGCTATTCTTCATCCCCCTGGAAATGCAAAAGGCACAGACTACACTAGGCCACTAAATTAACTTGTTGTATTCTAGGATGGAACAACATGATTGTTTTGGCATGGTAAAACAAATTAGCCTAGCTCTAGACAGCCTCATTCATTTCCATACCAGATACACATTCAGGGTTATGTGAGGGATGTGCTCAGATAGGGGAAAAAAATCCTTCCTTAGAATCAATCATTCTTTCATGTCATGGACTAAGTGTGCACAAGACTCAGACAGACATGGACAGCAATCCACCACTTACTGAAATATGGCTTAGAGCAAGCACTTAGCTTCTCTAAGTCTCAGGTTCCTCATGTACAAAAGGAAGATAGTAATCCCTTACAAAACTGTCATGAATATTACGTGAAATGGACTTAGCACAGTGCCTGGTAAAGAACAGAAACTTGAAATTCTGGTTCTCAACAAATGTTAACTATTAAACCACTATTTATTATGATGGCAAATGCAGAATATGAAATATTTTCATTGTAAGCATAACATATTTAATCTGTGTATTAAATTACTATCTTCAGGAGAGGTTCAGCAAAAATAAATAGTGGTACTGGCTTCTAATGAAGACCAAGCAGTTTGTAGTCCCATAAATGGTATGTGTTTGGCAAGCAGTTCCAGAAGATTCCAGCCTAAAAACAACAAACAGGAACCAACACTTGGCCAGATTTTATCCATAGTTTCTATAAAGCTACAAATTCCATAAAAATTAAAAACGAAAAACCACAAAGACTTCACTATTGCTACAACACAAGTTAAAAATAGAAAGCTGAAAGGATGAAATAAATCACCCATCTTCCTACCCTGGGGGAAAAACTTGGGGGGGAGGTGCAGGGGGGCAGGGGGAAGGGGAGGCGAAGGAAACAATGGCACACTGCAGTTTCTCTGGATTTTTCTTCCTGCCTCAATAAGCATTCCTTTGAGATTTCTCTTCCTCATACTCTTTCCTTCAGAAAAGATAAACCTATCTTTAGACACCTTGTTTTAGCTCAATACATGTTTTCTTTTAAAAAGTACTACTTATGGGGCTTCCCTGGTGGCGCAGTGGTTGAGAGTCCGCCTGACGATGCAGGGGACGCGGGTTCATGCCCGGGTCCGGGAAGATCCCACATGCCGCGGAGCGCCTGGGCCCATGAGCCATGGCTGCTGAGCCTGCGTGTCCAGAGCCTGTGCTCCGCGACGGGAGAGGCCACAACAGTGAGAGGCCCACGTACTGCAAAAAAAAAAAAAGTAAAAAGTACTACTTATGTATCTATATGCAGGCAACTCCTAAGTGGAGATTTAAGTTTGGATACTGGAATTCCAAACAAAATTTTATAAAATATCCCACTTGACTTTTTTGATTTAACTAAAAAATATTGAGTTATCCAGCATGGAGGACCTTGCAGGTTTCCTAGGCTTCTCAGCAACACTGGTTATGGCCTGGCATGCTTTCCTGGACTTCCTGGTCTACCTTCCCACACATGACCTCTTCCTTAGTCCAATCATTGTTTTCTGGGCATTTACAACTTATGCCCTTATTAACAGATTTGGTAGTGGAAAGTGTTTAGTGTTCTAGCTTCACTTCTAGCCCTCTTTTCTCTTGACTACCTGAAGTATCTCTCTGCTCAAGATAATGACTCTGGAAGAGCATTTTGTGTTACCTTATCTTTCATGTCACCTATCAGCCTATTTCCAACTCTTAAAACTTACTTCCCTTTTCCATCAGCTCCTTCTTGGTATCATATGACAAACACATTTGTGATAAAATCATGATTTGACTAGTTTAATCTCCTTTTTAAAGCATCACACTAAATCATTACCTACTAGGCAAGTCAAGCATATCATCTTTCCTCTATGTTTTTTAGGCCATCATTTTTCTCAAACTGGTCTTTGTACCTTCAATGTTCCAGCCAAACAAAACAATCTAAACTTCTGTTCTCCCAGCATCCACAGGGTCATTCTTCATGTTGGAAACAGCCCTTTGTCTCTGCTGTGACCTTCAATTGCCTTCAAATGAATCAGTACTCACAGTTCCACTGTGAAGCTGGATTATACCTTACAAGAGCAGCTGGCTATACTTGAGGATGGTACCTGGAGTTTCCTTTAGTTCTTTTAAAGAAGCTTTAAGACATGCCTCTTTCTAGATTAATCTGAAAGCCCCACCCTAAATAATCCAACCAGGGCAACACACTTGCTGTTTGACAGATACCAAATACTGACACGCCTTATGGCACACAGCAGTGTGCCAGGAGTTCAGAAAGCCATGAATACTTTCAGTGTATCTTCTGGTGCCACAACATTTATTAGAAAACTAAAGAGAAGGAAGTGAAGTAGTTTTATCCTGTTTTACATTTTTTTTTAATGCCAGTATAGCAGAATTTATATGAATTAACTTGTATCTTGTTACTTCCATTGAGGCAGCCAGTTTGGGTCATGTTTCCAGACTACTGAGTGTACATTTTCCCCCTCATCTGACAGAAAATTCTGAGAAGCACTATACTACTGTAATCTAGCTCCTTTTTGAATGTCTACTGACATACCCTACATTATAATTTTATTATATTATATATTTATTTGTGTGTAAGTCCCATTACCCTCATCAAACATTAAGGCTGTGATGGGCAGAGAACCTCTTCAGTCTTTATTGCCTCCAGCATCGGGCCTTGAAAATAAGGGGCTGTCAAATAGAATAGAATGCAAAAATTCAGAGTATTTAGAAAAGGTAAAGTAAGGACTTTCTAGGACTGGCAAAGAGCAATTAGAGATAAAAAGCCAGGTGGTTAGACTCAGACCCGGATCTAGCTATAAAAGGGGCTATGGGAACAGAGGAGCCCCAGCAAACAAACACACCTGAGGATCTGGACATCAAGTCAAGTAGATGAGATCGGAGGGCCAGAGGGAATGGCTAAAAGGTTCTTTCATTTAGGATCTGTTGGCTAGCTTTGCAAAAAGCAAAGCAGTGGAAGCTGACAGAAGCAGCCTAGGTATTCTAGGTGCTAACCTAAAATCTCAGTATTGCTTTAGAATATACCCACGTCTAAAAATTATTCTGGTAATCTAATCAAGCTCAATGGGGAGAGCATCCAGTTTAAAAATAAATAAATAAATAACCTAAATGTTCCACAAACTTAAGTCACTACAGAGAAAGCTAGTCCAGGTTCTTATTTCCTTGCATCATCTTCTAATATAAAGAAGTCTCATTTAAAAAAAATGATAAAAGCAAGGATTTTGGCGCCAAACAGACTACCAGTTTTGCTATGTGGGCAAGTTACTTAAGCTCTTCAAGTTTCAATTTACCTGTTTGTAAAAGAGGATAATAGTAATATACCTACTTCATAAGATTGTTGTAGTGACCAAATGAAATCATGCATGTAAAGTACATAGTAAGAGCCTGGCAAATTGTCATAATTATAACTGTTATTATTTTTAAGGAGGAAATCATTGGCTAGAAAGACACACTATTCTTGTCTCTTGGTTACTACTCCTATGTTAAGCTTACCTCTCAGGACCTAAAAAGATACCTACCATTACATGATGTCACCAAATTTAATGCAGCCAAAGTGCCTGCCGACCAAGGAAACACTCAAGTGATACCAAACATTATTACAGTCAATTGTCTCTATTCCAAAAGGTAATTTATCATTTACTTAAGTGCATTTTCCCATCAGCAGTTTAGCACCATGCACCATTAAAAAAATTTATACCACACTCATATTGCCTCTGATGAAACTTCAAAGTATCATTCCAGTGGTTAACAGATATCTGCATTCCAGCATTCCCTAAGAAAACACTGCTAGACCCAATAATGAAATCTGCTTAACCAAGCAAAGAAACAATCTAACATACATGAACCTCCAAAAATATTCTAAGTTCAATTTAAATGAAGTGATGAGCTTAGAAT
This sequence comes from Aethalodelphis obliquidens, assembly GCF_003676395.1. Lineage (NCBI taxonomy): Eukaryota > Metazoa > Chordata > Mammalia > Artiodactyla > Delphinidae > Aethalodelphis > Aethalodelphis obliquidens. The sequence goes on along the minus strand of NW_020838004.1, from coordinate 10,186,133 downwards.
GTGGGTATAGCATAAGTGGCTGGCTACGTTTTTGTTGTTGTTGTTTTTATTTTGGCTGCATTGGGTCTTCGTTGCTGCGCGTGGGGCTTTCTCTAGTTGCGGTGAGCAGGGGCTACTCTTTGTTGCCTTGCACGGGCTTCTCATTTCAGTAGCTTCTCTTGTTGCGTGCAGAGCACAGGCTCTAGGCGCGCGGGCTTCAATAGTTGTGGCATGCGGGCTCAGTAGTTGTGGCTCGCTGGCTCTAGAGCGCAGTCTCAGTAGTTGTGGCGCACGGGCTTAGTTGCTCCTAGGCATGTGGGATCTTCCCGGATCAGGGCTCGAACCCGTGTCCCCTGCATTGGCAGACGGATTATTAACCACTGCACCACCAGGGAAGCCCTGGCTATGTTTATTGTGACCACGTATTTGGGTTTTCACTATTGCATTTTTATTTATTTATTTTCTTTGGCCAAACTAAAGTATATTATATCATGTAATATCATGGCTATCCATGAACAGTAATGGTGGCAAAATAATTTTTTCACATAGCAGCATGACTAAAATCCTCTTAAAGACTGGAAATATTTTATAATGAATAGTAATTGAAAGCCGAATACATAAGCCTCTGTCTTGGACAAGATGTGGAAGTATGCTGGCATCATGCCTTGTTCTTCCAAAAGGAACAGAAAAAAACAACACTGCAAAACAAGGCTGAGCCTGGGCTGCCAGGGAAGTAAGGGCACAAAGATCATTATTCTCCATTTACACAATGTTTTTTGTAAGTTGTTTTCAATAAACTTGCTATCCCACATGTCTACAGACATCATTTTTCTGCTGTCCTACCCCATGTTGAAACATTAAAGCAATGTTTCAGAATATTTCAGGAAAACTTGCATTTTAACAGTGTAGTTTCCATTTTGTACCTTTGAGCCAACACCCCATCCCATGTTTAAGGTACCACAATAGAGATAATTTTGTTGGGATACATTATTTTATTACTTTTTAAAGTTCCAAGTGTTATGCTTTTAATAAAATGACTTACTATAGCCATCTCACTATCTTAAACACAAATGATGAGATTTTTCAAGTCATATTTGTACTCCTTATCTCACTAGAAACCTACTGGGCAAACAGACTGAGTAGATAATTACCTACATTCTACAGATGAGAAAACTAAGGTGCATGGTTAAGTGACTTTTCCAAGCAATAGAATCAGAGCTGGAATCTTAATCTCCCATGTCTAGGCCAACCCTCCTCTTTCCATACTGTCTTAAATAAATAATCCTCTTACACCTACAATTCTACCATACTGGGGTTAGCTCACTAGTAAAAATTTTTTAAAAATATTTTTTTTACCAGACCATTTACAGTTTTCTTATCATTTCCTCACTTAAAAAAAAATCCTCATTCTTATGGATCTTACTGTATCTCCATTATATAACTAGTTTAACTGTTGGTAAAAATGTTTTAAGTGGCTTTGAAGAAGATACTTTAAACATATGATACATTTTATTTTTATTTAGGGGTGATTGATTATACTCATCGGAAAACAGGAAGATAAATCTCAACCTTTTATTCCAAAAACTAAAACTCATTCACCTAAATACCATGCTGTTTGAGTTGCCAACATGCATGCAAAACCATATGTACAGAGTCAGCAACTGCCTGCTGTGATTCTGAATAGCTGAGACTTTTATTTAGCAATCAGAACTGAGGAATTCCAACTGTGTCAACTTGTGCAACTATGTCTGGCTTTAGAGCTTCCCACACTCTGGAAGACAGATTGTCTCTAATTATTTTATTGCTGCAAAAAAAGGGACTTTTCATAGAAATTATACACAAAATTTATGTCAGGCTTTTATCAGACAGCATGTAGTCAACCCATGATTAGGCCATCCTTCAATTTAAAACTTAAATATATATGTGGCTTGCAACTCTTCTTACCTGGTATTTTTTATTTACTTCAGAACTTATTAGTTCCTCAGCTACTAAAATTTTAAGGTGACTTACCATAGTTCATATATTCTAAGCTGCTAAATTGTAAGCCCCCTACCCAATTTTAGAGATATTAATATAAAAACTACAACGTTGGCTCCCTGAGTCCCAGTATATCTTTATATTTTATATTTCGTCCAGTCATACTGAACAATGGCATCTTTTGCAGCATCTGACATTGTCAAGTAAAGCATTATCCCTAACCTCAAGGAGCTAATAACCTGACAAAACAAACAGCACACAGTGCATTGCCTCGATTGTCTTTTCCTATCTTTGAATGCCACAAAAACCTAACACCAGGAAAAGCCTGTTTCAGAAATATTTGATCTCTGTTGTCCCTAACCATTATGAGAGTGGGAAATAAGAAATCAGCTCTCTCTAGCTTAGCTTCTCATTCTTTTGAGATATAAAGGGGCTGAAGCCTTGAAGCCACCCAGTCCCTTGGGCTTGTTTCTGGGCTCCAAGCCTAAAATAAGGGCTAAAGGGGGCTTCTATCAGCTGTGTGCTCGTGAAAGCCATCTGAGACCACCAGAAATGCTGTAACCATGGGATTGTGGGCAGTATTTCAACAAGGGCTCTCCAGATAGTGAACAAGACATTCAGGCACTATAGACTCTCTGTATTTTCAGAAAGAAAATTCATGGAAGAGATATACAACCGAGAAATGAAATTGTGTATACAGTTTCTGTTTGCTCCACATGCCCCCTGACCTTAACTTTTTAAGTATAAAAAATTCTCTATAATCTAAGTCTCACATTCAGTTCCAATGCCATGCAGTTTAGGGAGGCAGCCCATTGTGATTCAAGGTCAGCGACCTTGATGGTAAATGAAGTAACGTTTGTGCATTAGTTACAGAAGGCTGGGCACAGGTAAGTACTGTCTTCAGCGGACTAATTTAGTAACTTCAGCTACATCAGAATAGTGAAGGATATAACCTAGACTTCTCTCTGAGAATCCCTAGAAATCATGCCTATGAGTGACTAAAATCTGCTACTATAGCAACACTGCAAAGTTACACTGAATATCAAACTAACAACATCTAACTTATTAGATCATTTCAATTAAATTAAATGGTGTATTTCTTCAATCACAACCCCTCAAACCAAAAGAGTAAAGAAGTATTGGCCGAGTAGAAGTCCTTAAGGTTTTAGCTTTACTGAATTGTAAACCTGATAAATAATCAGCATATCAATTACATATAAATGCAAACATTTGTGCTTTGAACTTGCACCTTGGAGAAACTGTCTGCCTAAGTAAAGGTAAATTTTAACCCTGCATGAGTTGCAACTGCAATGAATCCTCAGTTAAGTACAAGTGAATGAGTTTCTTATTGAAAATGTTATGATGCAATAGATGAAAAAAATAACGAAGTGGTTCATTTTATCAAAACTTTCCCACAGAGGCTCATTTAGTCAATCAAAAGGTATGTTATTAACTTCCTTATCTATGAAACTTCTACATTACTTGTTCTACAAGATCCCACTTCCTTTCACCCAGACACTTTGGTAAGTAAAAACTGGAGTGATTTGGCATGTCAAACTGCTCCATGACTACTAAAGATTAGTGAACAAACTGCAGAATTATAGACACTGAAGAAACTACTTTCTCTAACCCCAATCAAGTAGCTCTGAGAAGTTTGTCAACTTGTGAATCACTTAATTGAGAATCACCTCCAGATTCTAAAGGCAGTACAAGATGAGTGATAATAGTATACCAGCTAGTTAAAAATCACTAAAATAAATGAGAATTTACTTAAATGTTTTTCCCTCAGGTTAAGAAGAAATTGGTTCTTAATGTTCACAGAAGCATTATTTACAATAGCCAGGACATGGAAGCAACCTAAATGTCCATCAACAGAGGAATGCATAAAGAAGATGTGGTACATATATACAATGGAATATTATTCAGCCATAAAAAGGAATGAAATTGGGTCATTTGTAGAGACGTGGATGGACCTAGAGAGTGCCATACAGAGTGAAGTAAGTCAGAAACAGAAAAACAAATATTGTATAATAACACATATATGTGGAATCTAGAAAAATGGTATGGATGATCTTATTTGCAAAGCAGAAATAGAGACACAGATGTAGAGAACAAATGTATAGGTACCAAGGGGGAAAGGGGTGGGGTGGGAGGAATTGGGAGACTGGGATTGACCCATATACATTACTGATACTATGTATAAAGTAGACAACTGATGGGAACATACTGTATAGCACAGGGAACTCTACCTAATGCACTGTGGTAACCTAAATGGGAGGGAAGTCCAAAAGAGAGGGGATATCTGTATGTGTATGGCTGATTCATTTTGCTGTGCAGTGGAGGCTAACACAACACTGTAAAGCGACCATACTCCAATAAAAATTAAAAAAAAAAAAAAAAGAAATTGGTTCTTGAATTATCTAAATTTAGCCTCCCTCCCTCACTCACTCCCTTTGGGTCTTCAAATGTCACCTTCTCAGTAAGGCCTTCCCCTGTAACTATCCAAACCTGTAGCCACCCCTACAGAACATGAACTCGAGCACACACACAAACTTATAATAACCTCCCCAACTTACTTTTCTCAGTAGCATTTTCACCATCTAACCTATGACATATGTCTTTGGATTTATAATTTTTTTAACTGAGGTAACACTGGTTTCTTGTATACATTATATTTCGACTTCTGTATATACTACAGTGTGCTCACCACCCAAAATTTAGTTTCTATCCATCACCATACAATTGACCTCTTTTATGCATTTCACCCTCCCCCGACCTCCTATCCCTTCTGGTAACCACTACTCTATTCTCTGTATCTATGTGTTTGTTTTCATTTTGCTTGTTCATTTATTTTGTTTATTTTTTTTATATTCCACATGAGTGAAATCATTGTCTTTCTCTGACTTATTTCATTTAGTATATTACCTTCAAGGTCCATCTATGTTTTTACAGGTGGCAAGATTTCATATTTTTCTTTTTATGACTGACTGAGTAGTATTCCATTGTGTGTGTGCGTGTGTGTGTGTGCGTGTGTGTGTGTATGTATATATATATATATATATATATATATATACATACACACACACGTACCATATCTTCTTTATCCATTCATCTGTCATGGGCACTTGGCTTGTTTCCATACCTTACCTACTGTGATTAATACTGTGATGAACATTGGGATATATGTATCTTTTCAAATTAGTGTTTTTGTATTCTTTGGATAAATACTCAGAAGTGGAATAGCTGGATTACATGGCAGTTCTAGTCTTCATAATTTTTTGAAGAATCTCTATACTGTTTTCCATACTGGCTGCACCAATTTACATTCCCACCAAGAATACATGTCCACATCCTCCCCAACACTTGCTATTTCTTGCCTTTTTGATAATAGCCTATAAGCATGAGATAATATCTTGTTGTGGTTTTGATTTGCATTTCCCTAATAATTTGTGACCTTGAACATCTTTTCATGTGCTTTGCATCTTCTTTGGAAAAAATGTCTCTTCAGATCCTCTCCCCATTTTTGAATCAGGTTGTTTTTTTGTTGTTGAGTTGTATGAATTATTTATATATTTTTGGATATTAACCCCTTATCAGATAAACAATTTGCAAATATCTTCTCCCATTCAGTAGGTTTTCTTTTCATTTATTTTTATAAGTTGAAAATACAATTTTTATTTATTTGTGGGGGCGGGGGGGTGGGTGTCTGGGTTCTTGTGCTCAGCGTGGTTTTAACTTTTTATTTTATATTGGAGCATAGCTGATTAACAATGTTGTGTTAGTTTCAGGTGTACAGCAAAGTGATTCAGTTATACATATACATATATCTATTCTTTTTTAGATTCTTTTTCACTATAGGTTATTACAAGATACTGAGTATAGTTCCCTGTGCTATACAGTAGGTCCTTGTTGGTTATCCATTTTAAATATAGCAGTGTGTACATGTCAGTCCCAAACTCCCTAACTATCCCTTCCCCCCAGCCTTCCCCCCAGTAACCATAAGTTCCTTCTCTAAGTCTGTGAGTCTGTTTCTGTTTTGTAAATAAGTTCATTTGTGTCATTTATTTTAGATTCTGCATATCAGCACTATCATATGATTTTTCTCTTTCTCTGACTTACTTCACTCAGTAGACAATCTCTAGGTCCATTCATGTTGCTGCAAATGGCATTTTTCATTCTTTTTAATGGCTGAGTAATATTCCATTGTATATATGTACCACATCTTCTTTATCCATTCCTCTGTTTCACTTTACTTATGGTTTTCTTTGCTGTGTAGAAGTTTTTAGTTTGATGGAGTCCCATTTGTTTATTGTTCCTTTTGTTTACCTTGCTTGAGGAGACATATCTAAAAAGATACTGCTTATACCTACACCGAAGAACATACTGCCTATGTTTTCTTCTAGGAGTTTTATACTTTCAGATATTAAAGTCTTTAAATCCATTTTGAGTTAATTTTTGTGTATGGTGTAAGAGAGTGGTCTAACTCCATTCTTTTGCATGAGTCTGTCCAGTTATACATACACCATTTATTGAAGAAACTATCCTTTCTCCATTGTATATTCTTTGCTCCTTTGTCATAAATTAATTGTGTGGCTTTATTTCTGAGCTCTTAATTCTGTTGAATTGATTTGTGTGTCTGTGTTTATGTCAATACCATGCTGTTTTTTGGTTCTGTTTGTTTGTTTTAAAGATTAGTATGTATTTTTTTTTAATTCTTGTTATTTATTTATTTTATTTATTTGGCCGTGTTGGGTCTTAGTTGCAGCATGTGGGATCTTCGTTGCGGCATGTGGGGTCCTTCGTTGTGGTGTGCAGGCTCCTCGTTGCTGCATGTGGGCTTCTCTCTAGTTATGGCACAGAGCACGTGGGCTCAGTAGCTGTGGTGCACAGGCTTGGTTGCCCTGCGGCGTGTGGGATCTTAGTTCCCTGACCAGGGATCAAACCAGCATCCACTGAATTGGAAGGCAGATTCTTAACCACTGGACTACGAAGTAAGTCCCAATACCATGCTGTTTTTATTACTACAGTTTATTAGTATAATTTGAAATCAGGGAGTATGGTACCTCTGGCTTTGAACTTTTTTCTCAGGATTGCTTTGGCTATTTAAGATCTTTAATAGTTCTGTATAAATTTTAGGACTTTTTAAAATTCTAGTTCTCTGAAAAACGACATTGGGATTTTGATAGGGACTGCACTGAACCTGCAGATTGCTTTGGATACTAGGGACATTTTAACAATGCTAATTCTTCCAATCCATGAGCACAAAATATCTTTCCATTTCCTTGTGTCTTAAATTCTGTTCAATAATGTCTTACAGTTTTCAGTGTACAGGTTTTTCACCTCCTTGGTTAAATTTATTCCTAGGTATTTTATTCTTTTTGTTCCAACTATAAGTAGGATTATATTCTTAATTTTTCTGATAGTTCAATGTTAATGTATAGAAATGCAACAGATTTTTGTACACTGATTTTGTACCCTGCAACTTTACTGTATTCATTTATTATTTCTAATAGGTTTTTGGTGGACTCTTCAGGGTTTTCTATGAATAAAATATCATCTGAAAACAGTGAAAGTTTTACCTCCTTTCCAATTTAGATGCCTTTGTTTCTTTTTCTTGCCTAACTGCTCCTGCTAGGACTTCTAATACTATATTGAATTAGAATGGCAAGAATGGGCATCCTTGTATTGCTCCTGATATCAGAGGAATAGCTTTCAGTTTTCCACTACTGAGTATAATGTTAGCAGTGGGTTTATCATATATTGCCTTTATGATGTTGAGGTACGTTCCTTCTATACCCATTTTATTGAGTTATCATAAATAGGTGTTGAATCTTGTCAAATATTTGGTTTGCTTATATTTTATTGAGGATTTCTGCATCTCTGTTCACCAGAGATTTTGGCCTAGAATTTTCTTTTTTGTGGTGTTCTTGACTGGTTTTGATAACAGGGTAATGTCCTCATTCAATGAGTTAGGAAATGTTCCCTCCAATTTTTTTGAAAGAGTTTGAGAAGGACAGGTATTAAATCTTCTTTGAATGTTTGGCAGAATTTGCCTGTGAAGCCATTGGTCCTGGAATTTTGGGGAGGAGATTTTTGGTTACTGTTTTCAATCTCCATACTAGTGAATGGTCTATTCAGATTTTCTATTCATGATTCAATCTTAGAAGACTGTATGATGCTAAGAATTTGTCCATTTCATTGAGGTTGTCCAATATGTTGGTATATAACTCTTCATAATATTCTCTTATAATCCTCTGTATTTCTGTGGTATCCATTGAAATTTCTCCTCTTTTGTTTCTGATTTTACTTCTCTGATCCTTCTCTTTTTTCTTAGTGAGTCCAGCTAAAGGTTTGTCAATTTTGTTTACCTTTTCAAAGAACTAGGTCTTAGTTTCACTGATCTTTTCTATTGTCTTATTAGTCTCTTATTTCATTTATTTCCACTCTTATCTTTATTAGTTCCTTCCTTCTGCTGACTTTGGGCTTTGCTTGTCCTTCTTTTTCTAGTTCCTTAAGGTGTAAGGTTAGATTGTTTATTTAAGATTTTTCTTGTTTCTTGAGATAGGCCTGTATTGCTATAAATTTCCCTCTTAGTACCACTTTTGCTGCATCCCACAGATTTTGGTGTGTCATATTTTCATTTTCGTTTATCTTCAGAAATTTTCTGATGTCTTTATTGACCCAATAGTTGTTAGGTAGCATGTTGTTTAGTTTCCAAATACTTGTGATTTTTCCACCTTTCTTGTTATAGTTGATTTCTAGTTTCATAGAAACTAGTGTGTTTCAGAAAAGATGCTTGATAATGATTTCAACTTTCTTAAATTTATTGAGACTTGTTTTATATCCAACATATGGTCTATCGTTGAGAACGTCCCATGTGCACTTGAGAAGGATGTGTATTCTGCTGCATTTGGATTAAATGTCTGTATAAATCTATTAAGCCCATGTGGTTTCATCTAAGGTCACTATTTCCTTATTGACTTGCTATCTGGATAATCTATCCATTGATGTAAGTAGGGTGTTGAAGTCCCCTATTATTACTGTGTTACTGTAAATTTCTCCCTTTTGGTCTATTAATAATTGCTTATATATTTTGGTACTCTTATGTTAAGTGCATATATATTAATAAGTTATATCTTCTTGATGAATTGTTCCTTTTATCATTATATATCCATCTTTGTCTCCTGTTACCTTTTTTGCCTTGAAGTTACCTTGAAGTCTATTTTGTCTATGTCTATGGCTACACCTGCTTTCTTCTGACTGCCATTTGTATGGAGTACCATCTTCCATCTCTTCACTTAGAGCTTCTCTGAGTCTCCTGGACCCAGCATATAGTTGGGTCTTGTTTCAATCCATCCAGCTACTCTATGTCTTTTGATTGGTGAATTCAATCCATTTACATTTCAGGTGATTATTGATAGATAAGGTCTTAGTATTACCATTTTATATTTTTTGTTTTCTGGTTGCTCTACATCTCCATTGTTTCTTTCCTTGTGTTTCTGTCTGCCATTTTAGTTTGATGGTATTCTGTGATACTTTTCCAGTTTCCCCTCTTCTTGATGGTTAACGTCTCTTCTCTATATTTATGTTTTTTGTTTACCATGAGGTTTGTATAAAATGTCTTATAGATATGATCCTTTTTCTGCACATAGCGTCTTATCTTCATTTGTCTATACGGGTTCCATCTTTTTCCTCTTCCCCTTTTATATTGTCTCAAATTATCCTTTTTTATTTTGTGAGTTTGTTACCAAATTGAAGTATCTATGGTTATTTTTACTGTTTTACCTTTAACCTTTATGTTACAATTAGGCGTTTAACAACCTAATCCAATAGAGTTGCAATTTTCTGACTTTGTCTATTTACCACCTTATTCAAAGTTTTGTGTACTTTTGCCTTTTCATTTTAGGTAGAAGAGCGCCTTTCAACATTTCTTGCAAGGCAGGTCTAGTGGTGATGAACTCCCTCAGATTTTGTTTGTCTGGAAAAGTCTTTATTTTTCCTTTATATCTGAATGATAACTTTGCTGGATGGAGTATTATTAGCTGCCAGTTTTTATCTTTCAATACTTTTGAAAATATCATTCTACTCACTCCTGACTGTAGAGTTTCTGCTGAAAAATCTGCTGATAGCCTAATGGGGGTTCCTTTGTAGGTTACTGTCTCTTTTTTTTCCTAGCTGCCTTTAAAATTTTTTCTCTGCCATTGACTTTTTTTTTTTCCAGTACGCGGGCCTCTCACTGTTGCAGCCTCTCCCATTGCGGAGCACAGGCTCCAGACGCGCAGGCTCAGCGGTCATGGCTCATGGGCCCAGCTGCTCCGCGGCATGTGGGATCCTCCCAGACCGGGGTACGAACCCGCGTCCCCTCCATCGGCAGGCGGACTCTCAACCACTGCACCACCAGGGAAGCCCTGCCATTGACTTTTGGAAGTTCTAACATAATGTGTTTTGGAGAAGGTCTTTTTGCATTGAGGTAATTAGGTGGTCTCTTATTAGCATCATGGACTTGTATATCCAGTTCCTTCCCCAAATTTGGGAAGTTCTCAGCTATTAAACAAACTCTCTGCTTCCTTCCTCTTTTATCCTTCTGGGATACCCACTACCCTTATGATGCCCTTCCTAATGAAGATGAATAGTTCTCATAGAATTTCTCCATTTTTTTTAGCTCTTAGCTCTCTCTACTCTTCTACCTGTATCATTTCTAGATTTCTGTCTTTGAGTTCACTGATTCTCTCTTCCATATGGTCTTCTCTGTTTCCAATACTATGTTCATCTCATTTATTGAGTTTTTCAGCTCCAAAATTCTGTTTCTTTTTTAAAAGTTTTAATGTCTTTGGTAAAGTATTCCTTCTGTTTATTAGTTTTACTTTTGAAGTCACTGAACTACATTTCTGAGTTTTTCTGTAGCTCATTGAGTTTCTTCATGACAGCTATCTTGAATTTTCTATAAGTATATCACAATAGTATGACTTTAAGTGTGGTTTCTAGGAAATTATCATTTTCTTTTCTGTGATACAAAGGCACTGTGGTTTTTCGCGGTGCTTGAATGAGTTTTTCCTCTGGCCAGTGCATTTGAAGTAGCAAACACCTTTCTTCTTCAGGTAAAGCTTTTTTTACTTGTTTCTAACAATTCAACAGGTTAGTAATTAGAAGACTCTCTTTTGTTTTTCGGTAGGTGGCACTATAGCACAGGTTTTTGGTTTCTCTTACCTGACTGCCTCTGGTTATATTTGAGAATGTGCACTTTCCACCCTCCACTGCCTCTTGTCATCTGGTGCCCTCGTTGTCAATGCTTGCGCCTCCAAGGTCGCTAGTGCCTTTGTTGCTGCCAGTGTTGCCATTTTTGCTGGCATTGCTGCCTGGGCACCAAAATGGCAGGCACCTCCATGTCCATGGTGGCCTGGATCACAGGCTCTGCTACCATGGGCAGGGGCAGCCAGTGTCATGGGCACCTCTGCTGCACACAGGGTTTTGGGGTTTGCAGGCACTGGTGCTGCAGGCATGGGGGCTGGAGTCACAGGCACCTCTGTGGCTGGAGGGACAGGGTTGCAGGCTCTGCTGCCCCCTCATTCCCTGTGGCCATGGGTGCCACTGCAACCGGCAAGCTGGAATTGTCCACACTGCCTCCCCAGCTGCTACCCGTGGAGTTCTCTGGGGCTCTGGGCCCAGCCAGCATGGCCAGGATCACAGGCACCACCTCCACTCTTCCCCCAGTTCCACCTCCTCTATGTGTTCCAGTCCACCCACCTTCTCTATGTGTTCCAGTCCACCCACCTTTAGATGTACAGATGAGTGGAACTATCTGGTGCCCTGGTGTATTGGGCAGAGGAACCTTAGTTGAGTTATGGATGTTTTACTGGTTGCAGATTGAAGGGAAGAGACAAAGAAAGCATCTCATACTGCCATGATGCTGACCTGACCAATAACATTTTATTCACTGATTTATCTCCCCCAGTTAAAATTAATTTCTATGAAAGCACAAAATTTTGCCTTTTTTTGTTCACTGTTCAACAAATAGATCTGGGCCTGGTACGTAAAAGATATTTAGTTTTGCATAAACAGTTGAAACAATAAAAGCATATAGTAAGACCCTCTAATAGTGCCCTTTTTAAAACTGGGTATGCATATACTGTAGTGGAGTAACACAGGATAAGCATAACACTTCGGGGGGGGGGGGGTTGTTTGTTTGTTTGTTTTTTAATGAAAACAAATGCATAGTGTGGAATAGAGTTTTAAAAAAATACACTCAAAAGCAAGTTTAGCTTGTAATAGGAAGAATGGAGCTATTTAGTCATGTAGGGAAACAGTAGTAGGTGTTTAGAATGGGGTAATATTGTGAGAATGTATGGAAAGTAATACTCTGAAACTAAAACTTGACCAACAGAAACAATTAACATTTTGTTAATACACCTGAAAAGAAATACAGTTATGTATCCCGCTATTAAGGAATCTTCTTTAAAGCTAATTTGAATCAAGTAATCAAAGACTAAAATTTTCAGTTTATTTCCTACACGTATGGAATAGAACTTAGCCAGGGAAAAAGGATAGTGAGGAATTGACAAAAAGAGGGACATGGGCTGAACTCAAATTTCCTTAAGGTAACAGTTGGTTTCTGAGATGAAATAGGCCATCCTCATTTGACTACACCTTTTTTTACATCATAAGGTTAGCACTTGTTACATGAAAGATCTTTTATTTAGTCTTTCTTCCCCCACTAAAAATTTTTCACATCTTTGTTTTCTAGGTCAGTGCTCAGTTTTAATACCAAATTGAGGAATAATTCTTTAATGCTCCTCCACAATCTACTAGTGCCCTTGTTTACAATGACTGTATTTATCCAAATAAACTACTATGGCTAAGTGCTCCAAGAACCTTACCAATTTGATGAGAATGATTTTTTTGAAAGTCCCCCAAATCATCCAACTTAAATTTCATTTATAATTATTTTATCATGTGGTTATAAGTAGTTCTAAAGGGAATTAACTCAAGGTTAAAGATTTAGAATTAAAATGCTCATCCAACACAACAAACATTTATGCCTCATGAGACTTAAAAATATGTAGACTTTGGATTATTACTCACACATAACTGGACAGAGTGTCAGAAGTCAAGGGCTGTAGTCCCAGTTCTACCGGCATTAATTACTACATGACCCTGAGTGACTACTAGGCAATTACTTCTCTGGGACTAAGGAGGGGGAACCTCAGTGTGGCATGTAACAAGTGCTCAGTAATTCAACCAAGAAGACTTTCTAATTAATAGGATCTGTTGTTTCAAATTATAGAACATGTTCCTTCCAAAGGAGCCTCAAAGCCCTTCAAATATATTACCATCACCAACCACAGTTTACATGCCTGAAACCTCAGCTATACACAGCACTGAGAAGTAGAGCTCTCGGAATCTCACACTCCACTGCTCCTGCACTGTGTTCTTGCAGGACAGCCAACTGCAAACTGTAGTTACTGAATGAGACGTTATGGCCATTTCAGTCCCAAAGCCAGCTTCCTGTCAAACTTTCAAAAGAAATGAAGGAAGACACTGATTCTAGTTCAACGATGATAATCAGTTAACATTATAAACACAAAGACCTACCTATTAAGTTATACAAAAAATAAGACCTTCTCTCTCATCCAGGAGTTAATAGCCTGGTAGAGAATAAGCAGATTATTTTCATTAATAGGATTGGTGTGATGAAAGTATCTGACTCACAGTGAGAAAGAAGGAGATGGTTTGAAGCATGAGTATGAGCCTGCTTAGGGAAACAAAAGGGAGGAAGACTAGCTATAATTTTAGGACAACTGCCCTTCACTTTCTGTTTCCTGAGAAGATCACTAAGATTTCCTCTAAAGTTTATTTTTTTTTAAATCCTCAAAAAAATAAAAAGATTGCAAGTCTCAGATTAAAGCAGACCACCTGGTGGATTTCCTTCTAAGCCCCGGCATCCCAGAACTGCACCCTGCAGTCACTAGTACAAATGCAAAGTAATTCATGCTCTAAACTTGGTTAAAGAAAAATGACATTTTCAGCTTAATAGAAGTACTTCCCATACTAAGTTGTTTTATCAAAATTAACCTCTACTTTCACAATGGAACACCACAGGGGAAAAAAGTCTTCCACAAGAGAAACCTGCTTTCCAGGCAGCATTTCAGGGACGTGGGTCCTCTAACACTTTCATTCAGGCTCAGAGCTGTTAACTTGGTGTGGCCATAATTCAGATTCCTAGTAACTGAGACAGGACAAGGAAGCTAAACCTTCAGTGTTCTTCAGTTCAGGCTAGGGCCTGCAGAGAGCAGCCAAGGGATGTGTAAAGGTCAGTGACACAGCGGATATGCCGGAACAGGAAACGGTCCACTGTGGAGTTTCCCGTATCCCACACTCCTCTCACACACACTTAACCCTCACGCCCTGCAGCTCTGGAGAAGGCATCACATCTCACTAACTATAAGAGCAATGCTCCTTCTTCCCTCTCTTATAACGTGTACTCCACAAAGTGGCCCGTAATCCATCAAATAAACCTGCCTGCTTTCCACCTAAGCCCAGGGAGATGGAATGAGGCCTCATGTCATCGCTCCAGGAAAAACTACACTTTATACAGAACCCTGACAGCTTCTGCCTCCTTAGGACAGTGGCAATAACGTATCACCACAAGTATTCCATTTACTCTACATATATATTGTTTTTAAATAATACAATAAGTTCCCAAATCTGGGTCAGGGTCAGGGTCAGGGCTAGGGTTAGGCTCAGGGTCAGTGTTAGGGTTGCAGGAATCTTCCCTGGAGCAGCAAAGTCTGATACTGGAAGAAGCAGATGGGCAGCTACCAGGAGAAGGTATTACCCAACCTTTTCTCTTGCACTTTCTGGTCTCAGACACTTTCACTTTAAGGATGATTCCATATATAAATTCTGTCTTCTAGGCTTTTTTCCTGCCCACCCTCCATTCACTTGCCTGTAGACCATAAACCTTCTGGATAATGTTTGTGGCTTGAACAGTATTATCATCAAATGGCAAAGAATAGTACTTTAGCATCAAATAGTTTTAAATCCTAGTTCCATGACTGACTAGCTTTTTGTTACCTTGAGCAAATTACTTAACCTTTTCTATGCAGTCTCAGTTTTCTATATATAATAAAAGAATGCTATTGCCTATTTCACTGTGTTAGCGGGAAGTTTAGAAAAATTCAGAGCCCTGGTGTTCTCCAAACAAATATGTTTCTCTCCCCTCTATTCCAAAGGAAGAAATGTAGTGCATCATATATCCCACTGCATCACGAGGTAGAGGGTGGAATGGACTGTGACCAGCATAACCTGGTCTTTTAAAAACTTATATATTCATGATAAATGTCACGGAACAAGGTAACCTAAAGTATGTGTTAGCAATTAGATTTCATTGTCAGCAGCAAAACTTCCAGAAATAATACAAAAGTATGTACAGGCACACACATACAAACTAGCTTTAGTGAGTCCAAAATTAGAGGGAAAAAACAGACAGACACTAGTCAACCTGTAGCTTCCAGGATTATACCAAGTAACTTATTCTTTTTAAATTTTCTATACACATGCAATATATCACACACAAAATGTTTTCACAGATATTCACTGCTCTAGGTAAAAGCCTTCCCTACTCGTGTTGTAAAAAGCTGCAGCTGGACTATGGGTCAGATGGCACTCCGCAGTTTTGTGTGTGTCGGGGGTGGGGTGTGTCAGGAATGAGTGTGGTTATCAAGGCATTTCTAAGTAGGGAACCCTTGGAACAACATTAGAGTAAAGGTCATGGGAAAAGAAGTTTTGCTCACCCTACTTCCTGGCAGCATTTTCCGTACACAAGCCACAAGCAACTCATGTTTACAAGATGGAACGAGAAAAGAGGGGCTTATTAGATGAAGGGGGCCAGGGGAGTCAACGCATACATACACACAGATTGTAAATTATGTACGCTTTTTGAATTTTTATATTAAAATTCCAGAAAGAGGTTAAAAGACTTACATACCATACTTCACTGTGCAAAATATCCTTAGTGCTTTAATAAACTGAATTAAGTTAGAATATTTTTATTAGCGTCAACCACACAAATGAAACTCAATTAGGAAGAAAACAATCATGATATATCTATTTTATCCTTCTCAGCAAAAAATGCAATTTGAATTATTTTTCAGAATCATAGAAAAAATATTTCTCAGGATTTCAAACTTTCAAACCTAGAGTTCATGTTAAACCAAGATTGTTTATGAAGGTGAATGTACCCTGAAATAGATGTAAAATTCAAGAGCATTTTATTTACCGTAGGTCAACAGTCTCTCACTTTTTAATCACCTTACTAAAGGTGATTAAAGATAACCAGACAAAAGATAACCAGTTAACAAATCTCAAATTATACAACTAATACAAGCTACCTCTTTTTTAAAGAGAGGAATCTAAGACAGTTCAACCTAAGGGAGGAATAAGCCACTGCCAAATCTATATATTTCTATTTTGTGTTTCCTTGTCTTAATCCTGGAATTCTGGAAAAGCATAAGCACTTTTCAAAAATATCTCAAACTAGGTCTCGGTGTTACAAGCAACTTTTTTCTTCAATTCTGAAGTACATGCTTTCTTTATAACTATGGATTTACCAAGGAAAGTATCTTCCTGATTGCCTCTATGCTTGAGTGTTATTAAACTAAACAGTCAGACAAAATATGAGGAACTGACCTTGGCATGAAATGCAACAGGCATAGTTTTTTTTTTTTCCTCCTCTGCTTCTTCTTAAAAAGAAAACAAAATATCCAAACTTGAAACGTAATAATACAGATTTCCCCATGTTCACTTTACTTGTAACATAATATTTCCACTCTGTATTTATCTTTGGTAGTTAGTAGTAGTAGTAGCAGCAGTAATTTTGTAACATACTTTATCACTTTATGTAGGGGAACATATTGCTTACCAGCTTCACACATATTACTCTCATGGATAAAAATCAAAACCTCTCCTTATACAAAAAAAAAGATAAAATGCCCATAAGCAATGTTCTGATTGAACCACAAAATGAAAAGAAAAAAAAATTCATTAGAATTACTGAGTTACACTCGTTTTATATCTTTAAGCTAATGTCAGATCCTTTACGTGGATACTCTTTTAAACCTAAAACAAAGTTGACACTTAGCTGTTAGATTCATACTTAAACATTTCCCTCACTAATCACAGTACTGTGAGGTCCTGAACAGACTGCATCTCTGAAGTATCAGCATCTAGCCTCTTCTTGTTATTTCAATGGCTTTCAGCTCTTTCTACACTTGATGCCAGTCTACATTAAAGAAATGCCTCTTTCCCACTCACCCCCAATTATTAATATTCAAGATGAAGAGAGAAAACATAGGTAAACAATTGCCTCTGAAGCACTGTAATTATAATCAGATCAATATTGACAGCTATAAATTACAGGCTAGCCCAATATCTTTACAACTAAACAAGTTCTCTAAGCACGTAAAATCATTTCTTACAGCAAATATTCTCCTAACTCCCCATCAAGATATCCAAGAACAATTCCAGTGCAGAAACAGAGTCCTCTTTTGACATCTAGAATCTGCCTACTACGTGCAAGACACTAGAAGGGAGTCTAATATGATTTCTCTCTCACCCTTAAAGAGTTTATAATCTAATTAGAAAGAAATGGCCACAGGAGTACTTTCTGAGGAAGAAGAAGGAAAAGGGACCTGAATGGGTAAAAAGTGAATGACTGAAACACTAACGTGAGGATCCAGACACCAGTGTCCACTACAGTGCTAGAGTATGGGCCCCTTTTAAATCCTCACCCAGCAATTTGGTCAGTATAAGTCCGTTACCATTTAGTACTAATAATAAGTGTTTCAATAAAGATTAATTTTTCTGCTATAAGTTTTACAGAAAGTAGAGCTTATTCATTCAACAAACAATTAAACATTTACTCAGGGCCAGTCACTGGGCCTGGTATAGAACTAGGTGCTAACAGTAAATAGTGAACAAAGCCAAGATAGGCCAAGATGTCTAAGCCTAGTGGAACAGGCCACTTAGGACAACTGTCAAGGTATTGAATAATAGGACACCGATATGTTCACTAATAGGGAAGCACACAAAAGTTTTAAAGAACAAGCTCAGGTTAGAATTAAAATGATAGATGAAACATATAATAATAGTAATAATGACAGCAATAACAGCAACAAAGCATAAGAATCCCTGGCCAGATTGTGCTAATACCATCTCATTCTATCTTCACATCAACCCTACAAAAGTCTCCACAATAATCATCTTCATTTCACAGATGCAGAAACTGATCCTGGGAGAGGTAAAAGGACTTGCCTCGTTTGTGAGCATCTGGGGACAGGGGAGATGGGGGGCTCTTGCATAACCATAAGGCTATTCTCATTTATAACAAAATTAATAATGATTCTTTAATATCATAGAAAGCTAGTCCACATTCAAATTTCTCCAATTACTTTAAGATTTGTTTCCTACTTGCTTACAAATAAGGATCCTAGCAAAATCTACTCATTGCATTCACTTAAATTTCTTAAATCCCTTTCTATATAGAATAGTTCCCTGTTCATTTTTTCCTTCTTTTCTCAAGACACTGACTCTTGACTAAATTGTAGGATGTCCCAATTTCTGGATTCAGCTGAGTGTTTCTTCTAAGTGTTGTTGAGTTTGCTACTCTATCCCTGGTGTTTTGTGGAGTCAGGAAGTTATGTGTAAAGGCTTAATCAAAGGTAGAAGGAAAACCAGAACAAGTGTGCTTCTCCTGTCCCTTTTTCCTTTTATAACAGAAAAAAAAAAAAAAAAAAAAGTTTATGTATGCCAAACTGACATAACATTTTTATTGAAAAGAAACAAACTGTTTAGATATAGCAATAAAAATCCAGATCCTTTTAGAGAAATTATGTTCTCTCCAGATCTAAGTATTTAAAATCACCCTATTTCCTACAAAAGGTACTACAAAAAATTTTGCTGTTTGTTTGTTCTTGTTTTTGTTATAATATTAACTGAGAGCAAGAAGAAAAGAATTGCTCGAAAAACACACACACTCAAAGATCCCTTCCCGGGCTGTGACTCTTTCTGTACAACCCAATCTCAGTCTATCACATTTGATAAAATGGTAGTAGCAACTCCACAATTTATCTACCAGCCATCAGCTGTGTGCCCAGGGCCCCACGATTTCTCAACCCAGGTTTATTCCAGGAAGGCAGCTCAGGGGATTTCCACCAAGTTTTCCCTCTCACCAGCGCCACCTTCAAGTGATAATCAGGAAGCCCACGGCGTGGATCCACAAGAAGGAAATTATGACGTGACTGTGGAAAATGGAGAAGTAGGAGAATGAAAAAAGCTCACAAAGCTCCACAAAATGAGAGTTCTCTATCCCTATTCCTTGCTCAAATCCACTGAGGCCACGGGTTTCAAAAAAAATCAAACCTTGGGTTAACTGCAATATGTCCTCTCCCATTGTCCTACTCTAGATGGTTCCCAGGAGAAATGGTTGGCCATGACTTTTTAGAAAAATATGTCCCAACTCTGAAAACTAACCTTCTCTTTCAACCGTTTTCCTTTATGTTTTTGATTTCTGAACACTGTATGTATGGTCTTTCACATTACCTATGTAAAGAAAGACTCAATAATATATGAAACAACACTTAAGTGGTGTAAGATACTGTCCTATCACTGACTTTTCTTTTCCCATTTCCTCTTTACCCAGTTCTTTCTTATTTCTAACTCTTAAAAGCCCCTGAAAGACTGGATTCCATGCAGATTTCTCCCTGAATAAGGAATGAAAGAGAAAATGATGGTAAAGTAACTTTGCATTAGAGTCATTTTTGGCATTTCCTCTTCCAGAGTTTAGCAAGCCTCTGAAAAGGCCAGAGACAAAAAGGGGGATTCCACTGACTAAGAGAGACCAAAGTAGGAGAAGGGGCAGCAACTCTTTTGATCTGGCAATGGCTTAGCATTAAACCCCAAACACATAAATTGAAAGGAATCTTTTTTTTTTTTTTTTTTTGCGGTACGCGGGCCTCTCACTGCTGTGGCCTCTCCCGTTGCGGAGCACAGGCTCCGGCCGCGCAGGCTCAGCGGCCATGGCTCACGGGCCCAGCCGCTCCGCGGCATGTGGGATCTTCCCGGACCGGGGCACGAACCCGCGTCCCCTGCATCGGCAGGCGGACTCTCAACCACTGTGCCACCAGGGCAAAAAAAGTATTTACAAGAGAAAATCAGAGCAAGATGGGCAACTAGAGATTGTTTTGTCAGGCCTAACTCTTCACCTCACAGTGAGGATATGGAGCCTGAATGGTCAGAAGGAAAGTTTCACATCCAGTGTTTTGTTTTGTTTTGTTTAACTATTTCACACTGTCATTAATGTGTATTTCTATCCCACTTCTGTGAGCCAACTACTCTTTATACTGATGAACTCAACACATTAAATGAAAAGTTTCTATGTGGTTTCATATCACACTGGAACCTGCAAAAATTAGAAAATGGAAAACTTCAGTCGATTCTGCTATGTCCTTCTGTAATGTAAATTAAGTTATTCATGATTAATAGATAAGGCATGACATAAAAGTCACACTGGTTTGAGTGTGATTATTTTTTTCCAATACAATGACACTTTGAAGACATCAGGGACAGGCCTTTTCACAATTAAAAAGTGTTTTACCTGTATAGAAGGACTTTAAGAGAAAAGCTAAAAATCCTGCAAAGAGCTTTCCTTCGGCTCAAAAACAGGTGGATTTGGTTGATTCAATATCCACTATACTTCCCACAGAATTAAGCTATTTGGTGAAGCTGCACATGCAGATTCTGAGTGCTTATATTAAAAACAAAAATTAAGGAAGTCAACATTATGGAGCAGATTTTTCTGAAGGAAGCAGAAGCCCCAGAGTTTAAGGCTGCATGGGATCTACTGGTGCTGGGTACAAATGTCAGTGTAATTCTGCTGGTATTTTTATCAGAACACTTTGTTTTTCTTGATGCTCTAGTTAAAGTGGCAGAGGTTTTTAATTATGTGCCCTTAACTCTATTTATACCCAATAAGTCCTGATACTTGCAGGTGTGTGTGTGTGTGTGTGTGTGTGTGCAATATCCGAAGATGGTAAGCTTTTTCAGAAATACATATGTCTTATTATGGCAGAAACACTTGTGTGTGAGAAAAAGCAAACTCATAAGATATTCAGGTTTCACAGATCCATCAAAAGTGTGCAAAATCAGGGACTTCCCTGGTGGTGCAGTGGTTGAGGGTCCACCTGTCAGTGCAGGGGACGCGGGTTCGGGCCCTGGTCCGGGAGGATCCCACATGCGCGGAGCAACTGGGCCTGTGCACCATGGCCGGTGAGCCTGCGCTCTAGAGCCCGCAAGCCACAACTGCTGAGCCCGCATGCCTAGAGCCCGTGCTCCACAGCAAGAGAGGTCACCGCAGTGAGAAGCCCACACGCAGCAACAAAGACCCAATGCAGTTAAAAATTAATTATTTTTTTTAAAAAAAGGTATGCAAAATCAAACTACCCTTTTGTACTGCACATCTGCTTGAGAACTATTTACTGTCCTGACTATACTCTCTTATATAGTCTAAGTCAGCGGTCCCCAACCTTTTTGGCACCAGGGACCAGTTTCATGGAAGACAATTATTCCACAGACGGGGGTGGAGAGGGATAGTTCAGGCGGTAATGCGAGCGATGGGGAGCGATGGGGAGCGGCAGATGAAGCTTCACTCACTCACCGGCCGCTCACCTCCTGCTGTGTGGCCTGGTTCTTAACAGGCCACGGCCTGGTAGCGGTCCGCGGCCCAGATGTTGGGGACCCCTGGTCTAAGTGCTTCTCAAACTTTCATGTGCATTTGGATCACCTTGTCAAACACTGATCTTGATTTCATAGGCTTACCGAAGGTCCTGATGAGCTCAGTACATTAAATAGAAGCTGTCGGGATGCTGCTGGTCCATGGACCACACTTTGAGCAGCAAGACTCTAGGAAACACTACTGTCCCCTGGCATTAAGTTGACATCATACTGCATGATTTACTTTTTTTTTTTTTTTTTTTTTGAATTTAGGGCCAAGCACTTTCTGAACATTTCTTCCAACACACATTACCAGGAAAGACAGAGAGAGAGGGAGAGATAAAGCAAAAGTACATTTTATCCACAGATCCACTTTTGGCAGCATATAAAAAAAAAATTCTTGAATCAATAAAACTCATTTCAGCAGACAATTCTATGTCTACACTATTAGGAAATTTTTTATCTTCTATGAACAAGTTATATACTATTTAATAAATACCTTTTTGAAATTTAAGCTTTTTTGTTTAGAGCACAATAAAAAAATTCTGTAGGATACTTCAATCATAGTCAAAATTGAATAGGATATAATATTTACTATTGTGTTTTTAAAATTAGAACTTACTTGAGGACAAATGCCAGACTCAAGATGAATCCACAGGCCTCACTACACTCCACGAGTTTCATGTTCATGAAATTGGCCTCAGTGATGATTTTAAATATTGAGAATTAAGGTGTCATCTTGCAGTTTCTCTGTTCTCAAGCATTACCTTATTGAACAAAAACTTTACTGCATAATCCAGCTAATATTTACATAATAGCTGTTACAGTTATATAATAGTACAAAAAAATTCATGGAATTTGATATGTTCTAAAAGTAAATGCTTTTGTGATCAAGTGTGTGTGTGAGACCTAGGGAAGAGAGAGGGTGGGGGAAGGGACCATGGAGAGAGAGGAAGGCAGAGCCAGAGGAGATGGAAATTATATCCACATATTTTATGACCTTCAAATGTATTCAGGCCTGCTCCTTCAAAGCCGGAAATTCAGCCCCATTTTCCCTTTTCACCTTCCTCTTAGTCTCAGCAGAGGTTAAAAATCAGATAGCTAAATAAAGCATTCCAGATTGCATTAAATCCTTTGGTTTAATGACAAAGATCATTTTAAAAAAAGAACAATACTAAAACCTTTGCTTTTGCTGCAATAGTTTCTTTACTACTTAAGGGGTTTTCTGGAAACCACTGTGTGTGCATCTAATTTTTGTAAATAAAGTTCATTTTAAACATATAAGGAGAGCTTGATCTCTTAGGGGTTTTTTTTCTTAATCTCAGTCTATGGGATCCCACTCACCAATCCATTCATAGCCAAAGTATGTACTTAGAATTTGGATTTACTCTAGAGTGCTGTAGACACAAAACACCTTTAATAAGTGAATAAATGTAAGCTAACATTTACTGAGCACTTACTATGTGCTAAGTACTTTGCCAAGGGCTTTATAAGAAATCTTACATACTCCTCATGACAACCTGATGAGTTAAGTGCTTTCACTCCACATCATAGATAAGGAAACTGAGGCTTGGATATATTAAGTAACTTGCCATAAGTCACCTGGCTAGTAAGAGTATAAACCTAAATCTGAATCCAGCAGTCAGACTACAGAATCAGAGCTCTTAACTGCTATTTTTACACTTGGTTTGTATAAACTGAATGCATGCTAAATCCCAAGCTTACATGTGTATGTGTTACACTGGATTTGTGGTGAAATTAAATATTTCATTATAAATATTTCATTATATTTCATTATAGTAAAATGAAGTTTGTGAATAAGTTAATCTGACAACATTTGGGGGTCAGCTAATTAACATAATAAGTGTCCTAGGTGAATCAACACCTTGATGTTAGATAATTCATATATAAAGTATCTCTCAAGATTTTAGGGCCACCATAAAAAAGATTAGGCATTATTTTTCCATTGGTAACATTGCTGCTTCAGGTAAGTGTCTGATTTGCAGAAGAGTAAAAGCCCCTCATGAATAAGGAATAACACACTCACTATGCCACGGGCCCTGCTCTCCACATCTAGAGCCTCTTGGCTTGTCTCCACGTCAGATTCTGGCCACTTAAACTGATCACAGGACCTACCGATCTTGTCCCAAGAATGTCCTAGCATCTGACCTGGAGAAAAAGTTTCACCCAAGAAGTCGATCATGGTAACTGAGGGACCTATATGAGGAATTCCCCCAGCCAAACGTGGCTGTTTGCTCTTACTTGTGATTAAAGGCCCACAGTTTTGGCTAAATTTGGTCTGAGGCAATATACCTCCTGGTAAGAGTTTGCAGGGGTAGAGATTATAGACTCTGTCTGCTTCTAACCAATGAAAGCTATTCAATCATCATCCATTCAACATTTATTGAGCACTGTCTCAGCTACTGGGATTCAGCAGTAGACAAGAGATAAAACCCCCTGCCCTCATGGAACTTACCTTCTAACGGAAAGATAACATGAAATAAAATGCACAGTGTGTTAGCTGGTGATAACTGCTACATGGGACGTCAGAGAAAGGGGGGGCGGGGTGAGACAAGGAAGTTATTCAACTCTAAGATGGTAAGGGAAGGGTCTCTCTGAGAAAGCAACTTCTGAACAAAGACCTGATGAAATACAATATTCACCAAGTAGAACCGGGCATTCACATAACTACTGACTGAACTGGGCAGCTGGCTACACGAAGATTCTCTTCTCACCAGCGATTTATTTAGAGACTCAGCAAAAGCCAGCTCTACGCACCCCGTGGCCCAAACAGACAACTCCCACCCATACCTGCTCCCAGTGCCCTCAAAGTGGCCCACAAAAGCCAGTCTCACCAAGTTCAAGAACCCATTTCTCAGAAACAGCACATTCCACAGACCTAGAGCTGGACATCCAGCAAAATGAAGAGATCTTCCCAGTTATTTAGAATCACTAGAATAAAATTCTTTAGTCTTGACTTCAAACCTTTAAAAGTACACAAAGGGCTTCCCTGGTGGCGCAGTGGTTGACAGTCCGCCTGCCGATGCAGGAGACACGGGTTCGTGCCCCGGTCCGGGAAAATCCCACATGCCGTGGAGCGACTGGGCTCGTGAGACACGGCCGCTGAGCCTGTGCTCCGCAACGGGAGAGGCCGCAACAGTGAGAGGCCCGCGTACCGCAAAAAAAAAAAAAAAAAAAAAAAGTACACAAAGATGTAAATCTAGGTTATATTGTAAGGCAAAGCATCACTCCTTATTTTAAAGAGTATTAAAAAAGCCATTATACTGAAAGATGAAAAAATATTGAAAGACTGCACAAAATTATACAGAAAAAAAAGAGTAAAAATAAACTATTTAAGCAACCCACTTCAAGGAAAAAAATGCAATTCAAAATTTCCAATTTATTTGACATGGCCTATGTCAGCATTTGCATGAGGTTTAATCAAAGACATATGCCATTCTGATAGTCCTTGAGAGGAAAGGAATTCAAGCTTTGACGTGCATCTTCAGTGTTTCTTAAAAATCTCCTTGTGAGAAAGCAGCACTGACTTTCCAGCTGTAATTAAATTCCAGCCTAAAGAGGCCATTCTTGGTCAAAGGATATCTCTGCACTCACTCACACACTCAGCAGCATTAATACACAAGGTTTAACAGCCACAAGTACCTCTGAGGTCAAATGCAAGACAGCTGATCTTCTCCTAAAGAGAATTCAGCTGCAAATGCTCAGCAGCGAGCAGAAAGATGTACTGCAGAGAGCAAACCCATGACTCAGTTTCGAGCTTCTCTCCCTGCTGTGCACTCGATGAAGGAAATCATGACACCCAAGTGGAAAATGCAGCTACACATTCCACGGTATATCAGACCTTCCCGAAGTAGAAAATTACCACCTCATGTATTCGGTCACATTAATCTTATTTGAAATTTAGATGACAAACCTACTAATCAGGGACTTTACAGACTTTATAAACCCTGTCTTGATATTTAACTGTTAATAATAATTAATAAATACAATTCTCATAAAGGTAAAAGCTACCTCCATTCATTGTATAATGAGAGGAAGGGGAAAGTAAACCTCAATGAAATGCCACTTGAAAAAACTCCAGGCCCTTACTCTCTAAAGTACCTTTTTACATGTGGAGTATGTCATTAAAAAGTGAAAACTGAACTTTTTTTCTGCAGTGTGAGTGGGTCCAGGCCAAGGCACACCTGGCAAGAGGGATGACTGCAGACAAAAAGAAAAGGAAGGTGTAAACAACTGAATAGAGGAACTATCGTGGGCTCGGACGCTGGGGGCCAACGGTCCCAGTAACCTCCCCGGCAACTTCTGCTGTACATCAGCAGAAACCAGTGTCATATGATGTTCGTGTGCTCACACCCAGCATCAAGAGATCCACCTAGTAGACCCCGTGCTAAATAGGAACGCAAGTAAACTATTTCGGAAATGTCATTTAAATTACTACTTTTTGAAAGTTAGCTTCATTTATCTATAAAATTGAGGCGCACAGACACTTCGTTTTCTCTCAGTGATGAGTAAACTGACACGAAGCATGTCTAGAGGATGACAAGGCACAGCAGGCTCTCTTCATAAGCTAGAAATGTAACTTCAGTCTAATCCTTCCCTTGACTACATGAGCATCAGGCATATTCTCCCAAACCAGACCAAATTCACAACAGGGGGACAATCTCCTAAACTGGTAGTTGCCATGATTTTCTTGTGCTTTAATTTTCAACTTCTTGATGCACAGGTTTCCCTTTACCTCTTGAAATGTGGATATATATTTACTAATATCTGTTGAATGCCAAGATTCAGGGTTTACCCTTACGGAGTAAGTTTGTCATGTCATCTAAAAGTTACCAAACATCCTTTGGCCACTATATTAATGATGTAAATACAGGTCTATTTTTTGTTACAGTTAGCATACAATTAAATGGTTTGGCTAACTAAGAGAAACCCCCAACACTATTTTCTGACTCTATAACTGGAGGTAGGAAAAATATAAAGAAAGTTGCTCATATAATTTCACTTATTCAAAATGTATTTAGACCTACTATGTGCCAAACACACTGTTAAACATAGTTTTCTACTTCTATAGAGCTTAGATGAGGAAAACAAAAGCAAACAATTGCAAGGCATGTTTTAAGTGCTACAATTGACAACTACTCCCACAGAGGAGAGAGGGGGAAGAGGGCAACTCTGTGTTCTTTATTGTCACTGTTTCTCTCCTAAGTCATCCTTATCCCTCTCAACAAAAGTGCTTCTAGCCACTGAATCCGTGACTAAATCGGAAAGCTCTGAACTCTTACCCATGGGCTTCCATGTCTCTGTCCAATCACCACCCAGTATGGGTTGCTCCACCCCTACCCCTACTGTAGATGGAAACCCAGATACAGCCTTTATAGCAGGCTTGTTGACAGAGGTATCAATGCATGTGGTCTTCCCAGAAGGGAACAAAATTTATCAACTAAGCCCAGGTATATTTTAGCAATTACTAGCATATATCAACCAGTACAATAAATGTTAATGGTTTTCAAGGTTTGCTGCACGAAACTGTTCAAATCAAGCTATTTATTTCAAAAACAGAAAGAGAAACTTTTCAGAATAAAACAATAATAAATTTCTCTTAGCCTTCCTTTCTTTCATCTATGGCTCTTCAAACACATGACAGCAGGCAGGAACTCATTCTCACTGATCCCTGTGAAGAACAGAGGAATTATAACCAATATGCACTTAAATCATGCCCCTAAACTGACAAAACAATTCTGCAGCATTCCTCAACTTTCAGCCCCTCTAGGACCACCTCACCTCCCCGATGGAAAGATGATTTCAAATTGAGCAAGGTCAGATGAATGCCAAATGAAGCCCAGCTGGCACAGATATAATCCTAAACAAAAGCACCACGGAGAAGTTCACCCAGCTGAGCTCAGCCACTTAAGAGAAAGTAATTCCAATCAACTCCACAACAACGGAGATGGCAGCAGCTCAATCATCCAATGAAGGAGCTGAAATTCGCAGGGCTTCCCTGGTGAGGTTCTACAACGACTTTTTGGTAGAGGTCCATGTAAATTACAGATATAGAAATAGAACTCTCCAAATAATAATGCTTTCTTTCACAAATAAATTCCATTTTCCTTAAGAGTAAAAAAAGTTTTGGTCCGTTTTTCATCTGCATGACACAGTAGTTCTAAACAAAACAGTAGCTGCCATTGCACTTACTAGCTTACGTTCACTAAAAATGCACACACACAAAAAGATATCTTTTACCCAAAACAATTATGTGGCACACACCTGAGTTTGGGTTTTATTACTACTGTTGAATAGTAGTGACCATTTAATGAGTACCTGCTGTGTGACAAACACTGACTTAATTACTTTATCTCCATCATGTCATTTAATCAACTTAACCCATCAGCATCATCAGTATCTATCTCCACATTTAATAGAGAACAGAGCCAGGAACTTTAAGGGGTTGTATTTCAATTCCCTTGCCTTAACCATCAGGCTTGGGAGATACTTTCTCAAGTGGGCAGAACCAGAAAGCTTGCTCACTACTCTATGATCTACAGAGTACATCACTTTAACCTGTAATGTAAGAAATCTTTTATTTTCTACCCCTTAATTCAGCCTGCAGTTAATTCTCTGTTCTATTAAATTGTAAATAATCAATCATTTGGTCAACAATCTGGACAAACTGTTTAGAAAACTTGGAGAAAGAAACTTGGGAAAGGGAACTTAGTTCTTAGCACTTTGGATTCTAATTTTAGCACTTTGATACTGTGGAGAGTTTCCCTGATTTAGGGCCTCTAAATTTGTCTATAGGGACCAGCTCTGCTGCCAAAGTGATGTATCCACCTCCTCAATTCATAGCTCCCACTACTTCTATAACCCAGCAATTAACCCTAGACAATGACATCACTTAATTTTCTATTTATGCTTACCTAACTTGTGTGTTGTGCCTTAACGTTTCATTTTTACTTCAGTCAATCTCATACCATAACAAGCAGCTGGCTCTCAAATATTTGATGCCTCCTACTCATTTATATATTACGCTTCTGCTTACACTTTATAATGGAAGACTCAACGGTACACTTTTACCTTCTTCTGAAAATGAAACATGCATATAATAGTTTAAAGAGAATAATTTAAATCTGTAACATCCACTAGGATATATACTAAATAAGCAATAGATACACATTTACATATAGGACCCACTCAGAAGTGAAACACTGGCAAAAAAATTTTAAAGTAGCCAACACTTGGGCATATTGGAAGGCTACAATTTCATCATGTGGTCCCTCTCAGGGTAAGTGAACGAATGGACAAGAAGCGGTCCCACCTTTACTGTATTTCCACAATTTCTATTTTTGCATACTATACTGTTATGTGGAAGAATGGCAGTATAAACAATACACAGACAAGATTTCATTTACAAATGAAAATAAAAGGAAATAGACAATTAAGCACTTATGTATGTCATGCTGATAAAAATATAGCACTCTCTACCCAGTTAACTATTATTTATTTAAAACCCAGTTTGTCTATTGTCTGTATACTCATAGTGTTTGTTTTCTGCAAAATGAACTGTATGAAAAAGGTAATTTAATGTTACTTTTAATATTTAATGTTAATAATTAATTTTACCTTTAACATTTAATATTAATAGAAAAAGACCACTAACCTAAAATTCTGTATCCAGTGAAATTATCTTTCAAAAGTGAAACAGGGGCTTCCCTGGTGGCGCAGTGGTTAAGAGTCCACCTGCCAATGCAGGGGACATGGGTTCGTGCCCTAGTCCGGGAAGATCCCACATGCCGCGGAGCGGCTGGGCCCGTGAGCCATGGCCACTGAGCCTGCACGTCCGGAGCCTGTGCTCCGCAATGAGAGAGGCCACAACAGTGAGAGGCCCGCATACCAAAAAAAAAAAAAAAAAAAAAAAGTGAAACAGAAATAAAGACTTTCTCAAACAAAAAGTGAGGAATTGTGTCATCAGTTGACCTGCCTTGCAAAAAATGTTAGAAGTTCTTCAGTCCTACATAAAAGAAACAGAAGAAATAAACGTAAAATATTTTTTTCCTTTTTTTTCTTAATTCACCTAATAGATAACGATTTTTTATCCATTAGGTAATAATGTATTGGTTAATTACAGCATACAGAGAAGTAAAATGAATGACAGCAATGTCAGAGGAGGAAGGAATTGGGAATACCCAGAATAAAGGTGACTGCACTGTGAGTGATGTGGTATAGTATTATTTGAAAGTGGACCTGCATTAGTTGTAAATGTAAATATATTGCAGATTCCAGAGCAAACACTTTAAAAATAATAAAAAGAAATATAATGGTATGTAAGAGAGGAGAGCAAATGGAATCATATAAAATCCCCAAATATTTGGAGATTAAACCACACATTTCTAAATAACACATGAGTCTCAGAAGTCACAAGAGGAATTTTCAAATATTTTCAACTAAATGAAAATGAAATAACTTATTAAAAACTGTGGAAAGCAATGCTTTGAGGGAAATTTATAGCACTGAACACAAATATTAGAGAAGAAGAAGATCTGAAATCAATAATCTAAGCTTACACCTTAGGAAACTAGGGAAATGAAGAGCAATACAAGCTTAAAGCAAACAGAAAACACAAAATAATAAATATTATAACAGAACCCAATAAAATTAGAAACAGAATAGCAATAGAGGGAAAACAAAAATCAACAAAACGAAAAGCTGGTTTTTTTTTTGCAGTACACAGGCCTCTCACCGCAGCGGCCTCTCCCATTGTGGAGCACAGGCTCCGTACGCGCAGGCCCAGCGATCATGGCCCACGGGCCCAGCCGCTCCGTAGCACGCGGGATCCTCCCAGACCGGGGTACGAACCCGTGTCCCCTGCAACGGCAGGCGGACTCCCAACCACTGCGCCACCAGGGAAGCCCGCTGTTTTTTTTTTTAAAGGAACAATAAAACTACTAAACCTCGAGCCAGGCTAACTGAGAGAGAGAGAAAGAGAGAGAGAGAGATGACACAAATTACCATATTAGAAATAAAATTAGGTTCATCACTATTAATAACATGGACATTAATAACATGGACATTTAAAATCTACCAAAAAAATAGCACCATGCCTAGGTGGTTTCACTGGTGTATTCTACTAAACATTTAAGAAAGAAATAATAACAATTCTCTACAAGTTCTTCCAGAAAACAGAAGCTGAAAGAATACTTCTCGAGTCATTCCATGAGTCCAACACTACCATAAAACCAAAACTAGACAAAGATATAACAAGAAAGGAAAACTACTTCTCTCGTGGATATAGATGCAAAAATCCTCAACAAAATATTTGAAAACTGAATCCAACAATTATAAAACAACCACTTGGGATTTATCCCAGATATATAAGACTGGTTCAATATTTGAAAGTCAATTAATGTAATCCATTACATCAACACTCTGAAAGAAAAAAAAAAATCATATGATCATATCAATAGATGTGGAAAAAGCATGTGACAAAGTCCAACACACGTTCATAATAAAAACTCCCAGTAAATTAGGAATAGAGGGGAACTCCCTCAACTTGATTAAAAAAAAAAAAAAAACTAAAAGAAACCTACTGCTAAAATCATACTTAGGTGAGAAACTTAAAGGCTTTCCCCCAAGACTGGAAAGAATGCAAGGATGTTCCCTCTCACCATTCTTGAATATCATGTTAGAAATCCTAGCTAATGCAATAATACAAGGAAAGGAAATGAAAAGTATACAGATAGAAAAGAAATAAAACTGTTTTTGTTCATAGATGACATGACTATCTATGTAGAATGTCCCAAATAATCAGCAAAAAGACTTACAACTAATAAGAAATCATAGCAAAATTGCAGGATACAAGGTTAATATATAAAAATCAGTTGTTTTCCCATATACCGGCAAAGAACAATTAGAATTTAAAATTAAAAATAATATTTACATTAGCCCCAAAAAGTGAATATTGAGCTTTAAATCTAACAAAATATGTACAAGATCTAAATGAAGAAAACCACAATATTCTGATGAAAGACATCAAAGAAGATCTTAATAAATGGAGAGATATTCCATGTTCATGGATAGGAAGACTCAATATCGTCAAGATGTCAATTCTTCCCGACTTGGTCTATAGAATCAATACAATCCTAAACAAAAATCTCAGCAAGTAATTTTGTCTAACTGATTCTAAAGTTTATATGGAAAGGCAACAGACCCAGAATAACCAACAAAGTATCGAAAGAGAAAAACAAAGCCAGAGGACTGAAACTAGCCAAATTCAAAACTTAGTATAAAGCTACAGTAATCAAGACTGTGGCATTAGCAAAAGAGAGATCAATGGAACAGTACAGACAGCCCAGAATAGATCCACAAAAGTAAACTCAAATGATATTTGACAAAGTAGCAAAGGAAATTCAATGGAAAAAGAACAGTCTTTTCAACAAATGAGGCTCAAACAACTGGACATCCATACACCAAAAAAAAAGGAATCTAGACATCGATCTTACACGCTTTGCAAAAATTAACTCAAAATGCATCCTAGATCTAAATGTAAAACTACAAAACTCCTAGAAGATAACACAGGAGAAAATGTGGATGACTTTGGCTTTGGCAATGATGTTTTAGATCCAACATCAAAAGCACAATCCATGAAAAAAATTGATAAGTTGAACTTCATTAAAATTAAAAACTCTGCTCTGTGAAAGACACTGTTAGGAGAATAAAAAGATAAGCTGCAGACTAGCAGAAAATATTCGCAAAACACATATGTGATAAAGAACTTGTATCTAAAAGATACGAAGAACTCTTAAATCTCAACACAAGAAAACAAACAACCCACTTAAAAAAATGGGCCAAAGATCCTGACACCTCACCAAAGAAGATACACAGGTGGCAAACAAACACATGGAAAAAAAAAAAAAACTCCACATTATATGTCACAGGAAACTGTAAATTACGACAAGATGCCACTACATACCTATCAGAATGACCAAAATCCAAAACACTGACAACACTAGGTGCTGGAAAGAATGTGAAGCAATAGGAACACTCACTTATTCATAACTGGTGAGAATGCAAAGTGGTTTAGCAACTTTGGAAGATATTGATAGTTTGGCAGTTTCTTACATAACTAAATGTACTCTTAACATACAATCCAGCAATTACACTCCTTGATATTTACCCAAAGGAGATGAAAACTTATGTCCACACAAAAACCTGCACACACGTGTTTACAGCAGTGTTATTATAACTGCCAAAACTTAGGAGCAACCAAGATGTCCTTAGGTAGGTAAATGGATAAACAAACTGTAGCAAATTCATACAATGGTCTAATTATTTAGTAATAGAAAGAAAGGAGCTATCAAGCCACAGGAAAACATGGAAGGACCTTAATGCATATTGCTAAGTGAAAGAAGCCAATCTGAAAAGGCTATATATAGCATTCTAGACAAGGCAAAACTACAGAGGCAGTAAAAAGATCAGTGGTTGCCAGGGGTTTGGGAGAAAAGAAGAGAAGGTTTTATTAAGTGATGCACAGGGTATATTTTAGACCTGTGAAACTACTCTGCCTGATACTATAATGGTGAATAAATGACATTATGCATTTGTCAAAATCCTTAGACCCGGGCTTCCCTGGTGGCGCAGTGGTTGAGAGTCCGCCTGCCGATGCAGGGGACACGGGTTCGTGCCCCGGTCCGGGAGGATCCCACATGCCGCGGAGCGGCTGGGCCCGTGAGCCATGGCCGCTGAGCTTGTGCGTCCGGAGCCTGTGCTCCGCAACGGGAGAGGCCACAACAGTGAGAGGCCCACGTACCGCAAAAAAAAAAAAAAAAAAAAAAATCCTTAGACCCATACAACATAAAGAGTGAATGCTAATGTAAACTATGGTCCTTAGGTAATAATAATATCAATACTTGTCCATTCATTCTAATAAAAGTACCACAATAATGCAAGATGTTAATAATAAGGGCAACTGCATATGTGCGTAGATGTTGGGAAAGGGTAGGTAATATGGGAAGTCTATTATTACGTGTTCAGTTTTTTGTAAATAGCTTTTTAAAAAATGTGTATAGAAACTGAATGATAAGTATATGGTTGTTGATTATAATAGTCTCTCTAATTTTGAATGTGTTTGAAATGTTTATAGTAAAAATCACTAAAAAAAAACTAACAAAATCCTAGTTAGAAGACCATCCATATTTATATTTTAAATTGTTAAAAGTAATATGTGCTCAATGAATATTAGGTATTCAAAAAATAAACAATGTTACCCCAAACAATAGTCAGATAAAATTAACATTAAAAGTCCACATTTTAAGTTTTTTGGATTTTTTGGTTTGTTCTTTCAAAGATTCTTCAAGATCAAGAATCTAGGCATGTTTTTACTTTTATAAATGTGTAATTTTCAACTTGGGCTTTTTTTCCTCACAAGAACAAAACCAGTTCTATTATTATTAAAAACTATTACTATTATTACATAAGCAATACTGAAACATTAAAGAAAAATGGGAAAAAAAACAAAAATAACTATATTCCCAACATCAGAACAATTATTTGTATGAATTACCTTCCAAATTTTTTCCCAACATTATTAACAACTGTTACACATTAACAATTTAAATATGGAATCCCTTAAGGCCAACCTAAACTTTCCACTCACTTTACCTTTTAAGCAAAATAATCCATTTAATTTTATCAGATCATCTACTTGCTGTGCACTCAGTAACAGGCTGGTAAACTGAATTAAGGGGTGATTTGTTTAGATTTCCCAGAGTCACATATACCAGATCATCTAACTTTATGGCCAGCAACCATGGTGTGACCCCTGGGGTGGGTCCCCAGCACGTGCAGATTCCAATTTAGGAAAACCATGCTATAGGGTCCATCACAACCGGAGCATGGAGACCACTTCCCCACAGAGAGACAGATGAGGAACAATGATCTTGCTCCAAAGCAACAATTCCAAGGCTATAAATGTTGACTACAGCACCAAGCCAACTGGGGTGTGATGACTCATCTGACAGCAGACATTGAACCAGCCAATGCACCACAGGAGGCAAGGGTGGGGGTGAAACTATGGCCTAGAACAGTGCCTGGGATGCAGAAGTAATAAAAAACTTCGCTGATGGGCTTTCTCTGCTGCTTTTTCTTTTCTCAAGCACCTGTCTCTACTGAGTGTAAGAGATGGCTTCATTTTTCTTCTTTGTAAAATAACAGATTTAGGATGTGCAATATCTGAATGACAGGCAGAGCTGGTAGAGCCAAGAGTGTCCCTTCGCTGCCAGTTTCACCATCAGTTAGTCTGAGCCTGCCCACACACGTGCGTGACACACACACACACACACACACACACAGAAAGAAGATAAAGGAGGAGAGGAGAGAGAGAGGCAGAGATATGGGTGAGGCTCCCTGTGAGCAAATACCAGAAGCTGGAGCAAATGGCTATGTTTGCAGCACAGACCTGACATCCAGCCTGCTGCAGAGTGCAGGCAGACACAGAAGCTAAGGAAAATGCTAATATGATGCCCAGAGAAGGCCAGCTACGGCTTCTACTGCACTTGACCACTTAAGTTCCTCTGAATCAATCTATTTGTCTGCCTAGACTTTTCCTCTGTTGCCAGGCAGACCGATGTTAATTAATTATCATGGCCAAAACTTTCAACTGACATCTAAGTGGCCATATCCTGCAGTCATGGCCTTAATCTGCAATAAAATCTACCTAACTTGAAACTATCATTGAATATTCAATTGTTTTCTTTTTTTTTTTAAAGGAACATTTATTTATTTATTGGCTGTGCTGGGTCTTCATTGCTGCATGCGGGCTTTCTCTAGTTGCGACGAGCAGGGGCTACTCTTCGTTGCGGTGCGGGGGCTTCTCATTGCGGTGGCTTCTCCTGTTGCGGAGCACGGACTCTAGGTGCGCAGGCTTCAGTAGCTGTGGCACACGGGCTCAGCAGTTGTGGCTGACAGGCTCTAGAGTGCAGGCTCAGTAGCTGTGGTGCACGGGCTTAATTGCTCCACGGCATGTGGCATCTTCCTGGACCAGGGATCAAACCCGTGTCCCCTGCATTGGCAGGCTGATTCTTAACCACTGTGCCACCAGGGAAGTCCTATTCAATTGTTTTCTGACAATATTTAACATGGCTGGTATTTCAGCAAAAAAGAAAAGGACAATATCCAACGGAAGCAAGAAATCTGAGTTCATATAGCTGTGCCCTGACACTTTTTAAGTTTACCCAGCACCATGTACTTATTCTTAGTTTTTCATTTAATTTTGAGGATTTTTCCAATACTTTTTCAGTAATATTGGTTTTCTTTGAAAGATGTACAGTGCTTTCAATCTATTAAGGAATCACTGTATTCAGTAAGTCACATAAATAAAAAATGTGCAGTGAAGCATCACAACTTCCCCTAACTTCCTCATTCACAAACACCATTCATTAAATAATTTAAAGCTTGAATCAAGTAACACAGGATCTATCAAACGCAATGCATATTTAAATAAGTTATGTCAAATAAAATACCGAACCATTACTTGCACAAGAAATGAATTTACATGATAGTTTACTCAACATAGGATTCAATTTAATTCACATTTTTGGATAATTTGTGCACTCAGTATATAAACATATCCCTAAGTGAGAAATTACTATGCACCACATAGTAGATGATTCCAGTTTCATCAAAGTCTTATTCTTCAGAGACTTATTTGTATTTTCCTTTTTGAAATCCATTTTTAAATGTCCTACCTATAAGTAACTTTAATTTTTTTACTCTTGATATATTGAAACTTTGTCTAGTTTATTTATTATCCTCAGCTAACCTTATAAGATGCCCTGTGCTCTGCTTCAAACTTGCTCACTTAGTTAAATCCTCCTTTTTCTAACAACCAAGCTATGCTGCTCCAAAACTCTGAAATATTCTCACTAGAACAAAATAAAAAGACATTGTTTCTTTCGGAAGTATAGGAGTTCACATAGAAAATATCTGCTTTCAAGAACTATTCTCTTTCTTGAACTTCATGTCAGTTGCCTCACAGGACCCATGCGATGTGCCACTTGCCAAAGAACCCTGTGACCTCAAAACATCTCTGTGGCACCAGAGAATTTCTCTTCCCCATGCACCTGCCCACTCACCTGCCCGAAGAAAACTTAACCAGGCTTCACCACATACATCTTAGACAGACACAACCTAATTCATCAAATGACACTCATTTTGTTTTACAGTTCTTGAAAAAAAAGTGATTTTTTTTTTTTACATATTTGACCCTGACTCACAGTAAGAACTGTTTTACAATCCAATATTGTCTACTCATTCATGCATACTTATAAAACAGAAACAAGTTGCATTAAACAATATTTTCCCTTAATACATTCAATACACTGTGATATCTTATTTATTCTATTTTTTTTCCCAATACTATTTCAACTCACCAAATCCATTTCAAGAACCCTCTAGGATCACAATCCACAGTCTGAAAACCATTGGAACATTTGAATATATAATATCCTACGTGAGTGAACTTGAGTGCCAGGGTAGCACTCAAGGCAGCTCTGTGAAGAGTAAATACTAAATCCACATCAACCGTGAATTATGTTTCCTTCCCTGCTTGCGAGAAACAAAATCAGGACTGCTTCTCCATGATTTCCTTTTTTGAACTTGTCCTCTACATAACCTAGAATCATACTGAGATGATAAATGTTTAGTGATATTTGTTATTCAACAGATGTCTAAGCTGCTGAAATCCCCCATGAGTGTTTAATTCTGAACTTGAAGTACCTCAAGAGCTCATCCTGGAATTTTCCTCCCTAGCCCTCCTTCAGTTCAGGGGCTCTGCACTGATACCCACTGTCCCTCTCTCTTTGCTTATTTAATATTTCTTGTTGCTCTCCACTCAACATATTCATTCTCAAAATAACCTGGAGACAGTTATCTTCCCCCTAATGAAACACACTTTAACTCCGAAGGACATAAAACCATAAATATATGGTTCTATTTCACGTCATAGGAGTAAGTCAGGAGAAAGAATTGATGCTTCAGAAATCAACAGTTAGCACCAGTTAGAATGGGCATCATCAGAAAATCTACAAACAATAAATGCTGGAGAGGGTGTGGAGAAAAGGGAACCCTCTTGCACTGTTGGTGGGAATGTAAATTGTTACAGCCACTATGGAGAACAGTATGGAGGTTCCTTAAAAAACTAAAAATAGAATTACCATACGACCTAGCATCCCACTTCTGGGCATATACCCAGAGAAAACCATAATTCAAAAAGACACATGCACCCCAATGTTCATTGCAGCACTATTTACAATAGCCAGGTCATGGAAGCAATCTAAGTGTCTATCGACAGATGAATGGATAAAGAAGATGTGGTACATATACACAATGGAATATTACTCAGCCAGAAAAAGGAATGTAATTGGGTCATTTGTAGAGACGTGGATGGACCTAGGGACTGTCATACAGAGTGAAGTCAGAAAGAGAAAAACAAATACCGTATATTAACACAGATATGTGGAATCTAGAAAAATGGTACAGATGAACCGGTTTGCAAGGCAGAAATAGACACAGATGTAGAGAACAAACGTATGGACGCCAAGGGGGGAAAGTGGTGGGGGGGATGGTGATGGTGGTGGGATGAACTGGGAGATTGGGATTGACAGATATACACTAATATGTATAAAATAGATAACTAATAAGAGCCTGCTGTATAAAAAATAAATTAAATAAATTATGATCACTTCCTCCAAAAAAAAAAAATCAAGTTAGTAAATTCACTAACTAGAAAACTTCTACTAGTTTATTTCTTAAGTACTCAATTTCATTATCTTCATTAATTACCTATAGCATTTCTTTGACCCAGGATCCATCAACTTTTTTCACTTACTTATATATAATTAAATTCTGGTTTCTTAATTATCTAAGCTTTAAAACATCCTTTGCAATGTACCACAAACGAGTTTTAACTAAAATTCTGCTTTGCTGGTCAGGGCCTGTGTTCAACATCTGATTCCACACCACCCAAGAACCCTGCTCAGTTCACAAAACAGAAACTGCAGTGAATCAAAATACAGGGTGGGATAGAAAGGGTGGGAGGGAGGCTCAAGAGGGAGGGGATATGGGGATATATGTATACTTATAGCTGATTCACTTTGTTGCACAGCAGACACTAACACAACATTGTAAAGCAATTATACTCCAATAAAGACATAAAAATAAATAAACAAACAAATAAATAAAAACATTAAAAAAAAAAAATACAGGGTAGGCAAGGTCCCCATGGAGCTTACATCTAGTGGACTCTCTTAGCTTGGCTACCTTTCAAAGACATTCACAGTATGCGTTTCCCAGTTCTCTTCCCATTTCTTATTTATTAACTGCTTTAGTTAATACAAGAAATCAATTTGTCAGCCCTGCCTCTCTACTTCAGTGCCGTCACTGTGCTGTCCTACATGGCTAGACTCTCTCCCCATACTAGTCCAACCTGTGCACACCACCCTCTCCAAGACATGCTGACTGAAGTTCCTCTAGTAACCTCTCATCCACCAAAACCCATCCACTTTGGTTCTTTTCACATTATCTGTGTTCTGTTCAGGTTGTAAGCTTTTCAGGAACAGAAGTCACTGCTTCCTAATTCTTATAAGACCCCTAATGGCTGATATAGTTGCATTGTCCCTGGTAGACAGCAGGTGAATCCTATTGACATTTAGCTTTCCTTGTGTTGGTATTTTATTATCCCTTTCAATTATGGTTTTAATTTTTTAAAAATAAAACTTTTTAATACAGCCTGTAGTAGTGAAAAAGAGATGATTATCTAATAAATCAGAACAAACATATATCTAGAGCCAAAAGGAACTGCACTGTTTATTCTTGTTACCACCTTTAGATAAACATGTTCCCAAGCAACAAGTAGAGCAGGAAATGGCATGGGGAGGGGGAGTCTCCTCAAAAGCAGATTACTACTTCCACCATGTTTGAAGTCTTGTCCCAGCCCTACACATTTAAGGACAAAACGAGGAAAGTTAGTTTTCCCTATTCTCCAACTGGAGACAAGAGTTTAACAAGACTGCACAAGGACATAATTAACTTGGGATCCAAAGTCAAAATTAAATAAGAATTGTGTAGGTCTGTCTCATGTAGTTCAATCTAACAAAGAAAAAAGAATCTGAGAAGGCTAGAAGGTGTCTCCTCTCTTCTCTGACTGATGACTATCTCTTTATCGGGCCCAAGAACCATCTCTAGATGTTAGAGGGCTGGCTGTCACATCTGCTCCAGAAAATTCCTTTCATGTTGGAATTTTGAATTCCCATTCCCACTGGTAGAAGAAAGATAAAGGACCTCAGCAACTTTGGAAGTAGGGAATGGCTACTTCAGATGGCAGTAAATTATCTCAAATATCACACACATGAAAACACATACAAATAATTTGTAAGTTTTCATAGAAGTGGACATAAAATTCAATTCTCTGTTCATCCTTTGAAGTGTTTTTATAAACTTTAGCAGATTTGGGAAAATAAAATGCCATTAACAAAAACCTTTTCACGTTGCAGCATTTAAGAACTGACGTCACAGGTAAATACATTTTAATCCTCTTTAAGCAAATCATTTCATAGTCTCTCCAGATCATTTAAAACCTCTGCTAAAAAGATTGCGTCTATTTCCACAAAAACAGGATTTCAGAAATCTTTGCATCATTCTGTACACTATGGTTACTCATGATTTAAATAACAGAATGCACAGGATACTGATACCATATTACAAAACCATACCTGTTCAGAGTGGCCAGACAGAGCCGATTAGCCAAAATTCTTGCCTTAGATTATTTTTTTTTCATTAAAAAAAAAAGAATAGATAAGACAACTGTGGCATAACTTTATTAGAAAGGATGACTAATAAATACAATGAAATTCAAATCACATTAAAAATACAAACCCATGGATTACTAAAGTTAATAGAATGCAACGAATTTGCTCAAATTTAAGCTTGGCGCAGAAAGGCAATGAATACAGCAGACCACTTAACGGTAATACTTCCAAAGGAATAAATTTTGGCAGATTCCCTAAAGAAATCCCAAAAGTATAGCCAATAAATAGTTGATGTTTTATTATTCCAAATTCTTCTCAACTAAATGCTTTAAAATTTCCAAGAATTTTTTAGCAGATACTAAAGAGAACCAAATTATCATTTCATTGTTATCCTATAAATGATAACTTGGATTTACTTTAAAATACTATGTTCCTAGAACAATGCTTGTTCACAGTAGGTGATTAATAGTTATCTGATAAATGAACGGATTTAATTATCAAGATTTCTCCTTTTAACCTTGACCCATATGCCCCAATATTTGTTACCTCAGAAATGATAAGGTCACATTTTCCTCCAAGGGATTTTCACAGGACTAGATTTGCTTCTTATAGTTTATAAAACATTACAAAAGAAATGAAACTCACCATGGGTTCTGTTGCTTGAACCATTACCAGAAATATATTCTCAACATCTTTAAAAGCTAAATCTGTTTTCCAGGAGAACGCTTATTATTATTAATACTAGTTATATTTTAACAGAACTCCAGGTACAATTATTTGTCCATGAAAACAGTGTGCTTACCTCTACCAAACAAAACAGTCCAGGCCTGGGTATGTGTATTTTATGATAGCCTCAGTATGCTATTTTTAAAGGAATAAAAAGAGAAACTGCTCAAAGACAACTGGATAAACAAAGAGAAAGCAAATTAAATAGCCAGCAGCTGGAGGGTGGGAAAGCAAGTAGGGAAAGGATGTTAGGCCTATAAATTAAAGAAGTTGCTGGCAAATTATTTACAGGGAATTGTTAATGGATTGGAAAGAAATGTAGTTAAAGAGTAAAGAATAGAAAGACAGTATTTATCTCAGCCTCTACCTCATCAACTCTCAGAAATTGGCTGGAGCTTGAGAGCTCGTGGCCTCCCACTCTACGTCCCCTCCCACTCCACTGGAAAACAGTGAGCACACCTGGAATCACAGCTGCAAAGCCCTAAGGAAGGGAGGGGCGACTCTCCAACACCTCCCACTAGGTTCTCACTAACTTCCTTTTCCCAACTACTGGAGGCAGGGAAGGAAGGGCTGGGGAATCTCTCATATCACCACCGTAGTATGTTTACATACAGGCATTTCTTTTTTGTACTAAGTTTTATAGCAAGCCTATTTTTCCCTCATACAATGACAAAAGCAGTACACATTTCTGTACCTTGCTTTTCTCTTACATTTATATCCTAAGGGTTCTGTTTAATTGGCTAGTTAAGTCGTTACTGTCAAAGTATACAAAATTAGTTGTTACTGCTAATTATTTTCTGTTGTAAGTAAATTTTCATTATTGTCAGGTTGGGACCACGGCTCCCCAATTGCATGCAGTACCACAACAAACTCATGGGGGCGCTGTGAGTCACTGAATCTTGAGAAAAACACATTTGAAGTACCTTACATCAAATTGGTTAGAAGTGGGTCATGGGCAAGGGGAAATGGGTTACCATGAGTGACTCAACAAATCAGGATTTATCCCTGATCTGGGGCGAGGATTGTGTTCCAGAACAAACTCAAGGTTCTTATAGAAAGAAAGGGCACAGACACTGTGTGGGAAATCAATATTACCCACTACAGGAAAAGTACCATAATTGGGATCACTGTAGCTGTGGGTATAAATCCTTCAAGGTTCTTGAAACACATTACTAATTTACACTGCTATCAGTAGCGTAATGAAAGAGTCTTAGTACACCCTAATTAGCATAAGGCATTTTTTAAAAATATTTTGGCTAATTTAATAGATAGAAAATGGATACCTTACTCATATTCATTTGCATTTCTCTGACCCCTGGTAAAGGTTAACAGCTGTATTTATCCTTCAGCTAATCAACTGTCCTGTGTCTAGTGCTCACTTATCTACAGGCCTCCTCACCTTCTTCCCCCTTTTATCTTATAGATACAAACCATTTGGTTTCGGTTATATATGCATCACCAATTTACATCTATTGAGAAAAAGTTATTGTTGTACAATATGAATACCTACATTAAAGAGGAAGGAAGAGTTAAGGGAACTCTGAAAGACTAAGCAGAAAAACTTAGCAAACTGATGAAGATTTGTAAGAGAATATGGCTCCACAGAAGCCAAGGGAGAAGCAGCTTCAGGAAGCAAGGAGTGGCTGGCAGGGTCAAATATACCACAGTCCAGTAAAAATGACAACCACAGTGTCCTTTGGATTTGACAAGTGGTCACTAGAGTTCTAAGCTTCAGAATATATCAGTGTTAAATTTCCACAAGCTCAACGTAACCATGTATTCATTCAACAGTCACCTGGCCACAAATATGTACCAGGCAGAGTGCTAGACATAAAGAAAGAGACAGAGACCACAGTTTAGAGGAATCTGGATTGGAATGTGTGCACATGTACAATTTGAGGGGGGCTGGAGCAGTAGGGGTAAATTTAACAAG
Source organism: Aethalodelphis obliquidens (assembly GCF_003676395.1). Classification (NCBI taxonomy): domain Eukaryota; kingdom Metazoa; phylum Chordata; class Mammalia; order Artiodactyla; family Delphinidae; genus Aethalodelphis; species Aethalodelphis obliquidens. The sequence goes on along the minus strand of NW_020838004.1, from coordinate 10,142,939 downwards.
CGGTCAGAAAGACCATCTAAAGCCAAAAGATGCCCTAAGGAACGAGTTTCTCCTCTCTAACTAATTTAATAAGTAACTCCTTTAAAAAGTACAGTGTTTATAACATATAAAAGATGAAGTAATGTATAATCCAAATAAACTAATAATTTAGGGCCCGAAAAGAAACATACAGGAACTAAGTTGTCCACGTTAAGAAAAAGAAGCAATCTAAATGTCTGAGCCTGAAGAAGCTTTAAAAATAGTTATTTCTGATTTCTGGTTAAGTTCAGCGGATGCCACAGCTGTGCTCCAATGACAGAATATGTTGGGGCTCCCCAAACTCGTGTCACAATGTATATATCACAGGCTTCATTTCAGAACAACAGATGAATGCAGATTTTAGGCAGGAAAAATTCTTTAAAAGATGAAAGTCTTATTCGATCACATAGCTGATACATGATCCAATTTCCTTTGGGTGAACTGCGGCAAACTGCAGATGTTTCTTTACTCAAAATGGAACCCACTCTGGTTTCACTTACATTTCATATGTAGACTGCTTTAAATTACTTACGCATAAGTATCACCTTCACCTGAGGACTTTTAGCCATAAATATGCTAAGAATAAAAATATGCAGAAGCAAGGAAAATATCTGATATAATGGTATTAATTTATATATAAATGGTATATATGTTATTACTGTATATTTTTAAGTGTGTTCATGTGGACATGGAAGGCTAAATGAAAAACAGTTTATCATCATAGAAAGGCACTGAAAATGTTTCCCATTTTAAACATTTTTTATATTGAGATTACTTCATTTTTTCTGCTAAATGTTATAATGTGATGATAATATCAACCATTTGCTGGTTTCTGTGTGCCAGGCACTATGCTAGGTATATCTCACAAGAGACTTAATCCTCATGAAAAAACGTAAGGATTATTATTATTATCCCCATTATAAAAATGAGGAAACCATGGCTTAAGGAGAGTGACTTACTAGGGCCACTCAGCATAAAAGCACGCACGCACGCACGCACACACACACACACACACACACACACACACACACACACTCTCACTCAATATCTAATACAGTATTGAGTGCATGAAGTGTGGTAGGTGACCACTAAGTGTTTCCTGAATAGGTCTGACTGGATGAAGAATGGACATCCAGATTCTTAGATGAGATCCTTATGCTGTGTTGACTGCTATAATGGAGGCGTGTGCAAGTCACTCTGTGAAACAGAGAAAGGGTGTCTAGAGGAAACAAAGGGTACACATGGTACCCACTAAGTCCTACACCAAGCAGTAATAACCCACACACCACACAATATTAGCAGCATGCCCTCAGTAAATGTGAGTCCAGAAAAGCTGGGCCTCTGTCTGTTCCGTATTTCCAGGGCCTTGAGCAGTATCAGACATACAGCAAGTGCTAAATAAATATGCTGAATGAATATGTGAGTAAACGTTCCATTTCCTCTTTCTTCTCCACACCTCTTCTGGCCCATCACATTATGTTCTTTATATTTTCGCCTTGTTTTCTCCTCTCTACTCTTCTTGCCACTCTTTGCACATATGTAAAAATTGTTATTATCCTGTATTTACATTATGAGATTTTTAAATACTTATCCATCTGTAATGAAAATTAAAAGAACACGGAATGTTTCCTCCTTAAATATCCACCAAATGATTCTGTTTTCTCTAATAAAACATAAGGGCCATATCTGAATTTGTTATGGGAAGTTATAACTTTGCTTTAAATATACATTTAGCTCTCAAAGTGCTTTCCATCATAAGAATGTAACATATATGCTTATAAACCTATTAAATTTCTATTTATAATGGGAAGTTCCAACACAGAGTTCCCATATGACCCAAAAATTCCACACCAAGGGATATATCCAAGAGAATGAAAACATATGTCCACACAAAAACAGGTACATGAATGTTTATAGCATTACTCATAATAGAAAAAAAAAAAAAAAAAGGAAACAACCAAAATGTCCATCAGCTCATAAATGGATAAACAAAATGTGGTGGTATATTCACACAACTGAATATTTGGCAATGAAAAGGAATAAAGTACCAATACATGCTAAAATACAGGTGAACCTTGAAAACATACTAAGTGAAAGAAGTCAGTCACAAAGGGCCACAGATTGTATAATTCCATTTACACAAAAAGTCCAGAGCAGACAAATCACAGAAACAAATAGTATAGTAGTAACAGTTGCCAGGGGCTAGGGAAGACAGAGAATAAGGAGTGACAGCTAATGGGTGTGGGATTTCTTTTAGGGCAATGAAACTATTCTAAAATTACATAGTAGTTCCAAAATATATATTAAAAAAAAACTCATGCAACTCAATAGCACAAAAAGATAAAAATAAAAATCTGACTTAAAAATGAGCAGAGAACCTGAATAGACATTTTTCCAAAGAAGATGTACAAGTGGCCAAGAGGTACATGAAAAGGTGCTCAACATCACTGATCATTGGGGAAATGCAAATCAAAACCACTTCACACCTGTTAGAATGGCTATCATCAAAAGAGGAGAGATAACAAGTATTGGTGAGAATGTAGAGAAAAGGAAACCCTTGGGCACTGTTGGTGGGAATGTAAATTGGTTAAGCCACTATGGAGGTTCCTCAAAAAATTAAAAATAGAACTACCATATGATCTAGCAATCCCACTTCTGGGTATATATCCAAAGGAAATGAAAACAAGATATCAAAGAGATATCTGCACTCCCATTTCCACTGCAGCATTATTTACAGTCACCAAGATATCAAAAAACCTAGTTGTCCATCAATGGCTGAATGGACAAAGAATATACATACACACAATGGAATATTATCAGCCATGGGAAAGAAGGAAATCCTGCCATTTGCGACAACACGGAAGAACAGAGAGAGCATTATGTTAAGTGGAATAAGCCAAACAGAGAAAGGCAAATACTGCATGGTATCACTTATACGTTAAGAAAAAAAAAAAAAAAATCAAACTCATAGAAGCAGAAAGTAAATTGGTGGTTGCCAGGGGCTAGAGGGTAGGAGAAATACGGAGAGGTTGGAGAAAGGATACAAACTTTTACCTATTAGATGAATAAAGTAGGAGAATATAACATAAAACATAGTGACTATAGTTGGTAACACTGCATTATACAACTGAAATTTGCTAAGAGAGTTGAACTTAAATGGTCTCACCAAAAAATAAAAAATAAATAAATATGCAAGATGATGGATAAGTTAACTAGCTGGCAGGAATCCTTTGGAATTCTTTCACAATGTATACGTACATCAAATCACTAGTATGTACACCTTGTCAATTATACCTCAATAAAGCTGAAAAAAATTTTAATAAAATTAGACAATAGTGATAGTTGCACAACTCTGTAAACATTAGAAAAACAATGGATTGTACACTTTTAAAAGGATGAATTTTATGGCATTGAACTATACCTCAATAATGCTATTTAAAAAGTGAATGACATTTTTAAAAGAAGGCATTTCCATACAATTAAAATCAACACTTTGAAATGGCATCTGGAAAATAACACATGCAATGCTTTGTTACAAATAGGAAACAACATAAATTGTCTGTGCAATTACACTTTCCTAGCAACATCTCTTGTATTTGAGCCTAACATGTTACTGTCACTGCTGAAGAGAAAATTCATTTTTTAATACACATATTAATTCCTTAAATAAGCCTGCTCTAATCAATCTCATTCTGGTAAATCTACATCCTATGCTACCGGCTTTTTCACTAAGATATTTATCTTCATATAGAAAGTTTTGGAATTGGTTTCAATATTAAATGGAGTGACAACCTGTGGATTTCTGCATCTCCAAACATTAGTTTGACACAACTTCCTACCTATAAGTTCAGTCATGTAATGGGCATTGACAAAAAATGTATCATATGTCCAGCTCCAGATCCCAAAGACCTGGTACTCTCTTTCAGAGCTGACTTTCTAGAGAGAAAAACAGGCAAATAATCAAATCAGCATGATGAACACCATGTTTTTTACAAAAATCACAAAATCTCTGATGTGGAAAAGTCCTTAAAAAGCTAGCTACACCATTCCATGGAAGCAATGGCTTACTCCCGCTGCAAGTTACGTGCATGGTATCAAGTAATGACACATGGCCCACGTCCTCAGCTCTCTCACATCAACATTAAATCCAGTGCACTCTCAACATATATTGTACATCTGTCCTGGCAAGGTAAAGATTTTGCTTAGAAAAGCCACCTCACATTCTTTTTTGAATAAAATATGGTGGCAGTTGTTGTTCATAACTTGGTCTCAACATTAGCTAGAAATGAGATAGATGAGAAAATTAATATTTAATATCAAGTATCATACATTGTGCTAAATAGTTTACATGTGTTATCTTATTCAATGCTGCAAATATGCATATGAAATAAATATTACTTCCATATTATAGACAAGGAAAAGCACAAAAGAAGCCAAGTGACTTGCTCACAGCCATGTAGCTAATAAGTGACAGCACTGGGACTGAAAAGCGTTGCTCTGATTCTGAAGCCCAGGTTCTTTCTACCACACCAGGTTGACTGCTGTTAACGTTAGATCTTCAGTGAACCTACATAACATTAAAATGTTCTAATGATTAAAGATTATACATTATCAGCACTGCACATGTGTGAATAACACTAAACTTAGCTGAAGACCAACCCTTCTGTTTCTTTAAACCAGATTTAATGTTCAGATTATTTGGATAAGTTGGGATTACTTTAAGTTAACATATGTTCTGACAGAAATGCAAAACACAACCTCAAACAAGAAACAAGTCAGCCTAAGCTGTAACTTAAGGACTTAAAGTGGGAAGAGTATCTTGCAACTGACATCTTGCTTCTCCTCTCTCCTCCCCTCATCAGCGAGTGTCACAAAACATCATGCTCAGTCACAAATACTCACTGAATTCTAGTTTCCATGAGAACAGTCTGAGGCGCCAAGGAAATTATGGGAGAAAAAAAAAACATGCACCTAACAGTTTAAACCTGACAAATCCGAAAGTTCTCACTCACTTGCTACTACTATCCCTTGTTCAGGCTTATTCAGGATCTCTATTTTCTTTCTTTATCCCCTGAGACTGGGCTTTTTCAGTCCTTGCTTTACTTTCCAAACTGTCCCTAAAGTCCAGACTTCCTGTTCATCATTCCCTACTTGCCCTAAACCCAGGGTAGAGCTTCCCTTAAGCTCACAGATCGCTTAAGAAAAAAATCTTTTTTAAATAATCTATTTTATCTTTAGGGTACCATCTAGATATACTCTCCTGGCGATTCTGACAACAATTCAATCACACCACCTTTCCTGGATCAACCAGCTTATAGGTTCAATTCAATTTTCTCATTGAGCCAACTGAATTTCCTCTTCAATACCTAATTCAATGTTCTTTTTTTCCCATAACTCCCTGCTCCCAGATCCTCCAGCAACACCCTACCAGTCTTATCATTTTCTTTTCTCACCAGTAATCACTAGGATGATCTCACCACAAACATGACATTTACAAAACATCTGTGCAGCATAAGAAACACCTCAGAAAGCACTTTTCTAAGCCACTGTCTGCCTTCAATGCAGAAATCAATGTGGAAGAGAGATCTCTCATCTGCATTTTGGCCTGTTATATTACGTGAAATTACCCAAGTATTTATTTCACTTCTGACAAGTGCAAGTTACGACCGTCACTTTTAACAAGTTTTATAGACTGCTGACCTAAGCCAGTAGAATCAAAGTGCCGGCAGATACATCAATAAAGTCTCAAAATCTACACTGCCGGTTCAGGATTATCCCTAAATGGCAGCCTAATGCTTCCTTGTTCCTTGGTTCCCAGATCATAATAGATAATTATTTATCTGTTTAAAAGTAAAAAGCTAAATCAAAACCATGCCACATCTCCTAATCACTTCCTACCAAACAGACTTAATTTGGGGGACAAACAAACCCATGCTTTAACATTCTATTAAAGCATTTCCACCTCAATCATCTTGTCTGTGGAGTATGATAATAACACTGACAAGAACCTGTTAAAGTTAAGCCTTGAAAAAAGCTGAAGTTATCTGGATTACAAAGATCCTGTCTAAAGCAAATGAAAATAATGTTCCATTTTTAAATTATGTTATTATGCATTTTGTCCATTGGCCCACATGAAAACCCTACAACGCATATACAGCAAATGCTACTCCCACTGTTTATGAAAATAGGGTCTAGGACAAATGGCTTGTACCCATGCCACTAGCTAGTGGCAGCAGCAGGACTAGAATGAAGTTCTACCTCCTGACGCTGTCTGCTGTCCCCTGGATTACCCAGTCCTAAAAGTCAGTACAACCAGGCCAGAGCAGTTACGTTTGAAGCCTGATGGGAGAAATATTAAAGAACAAACTTGCAGTCTCCATTCCCTGGCTCATTCACTCCACAGATAATGAAAATCCTCCTCCATATATTGTTCTTAGTAAAATGTAAGCTGGTTCATGTTCACAATTACTGAGTATCCACAATGCAGTCATTAGAATACAGATAACCTTGGCACCTAGAAGTTTATATTCAAAAGACTAAGTAAAATCTAATAAACAGAGACACACAGTGAGTACTCTCTGTGACTGCAGAGGCACAGACAGGAGTAAAACAGCTACAAGGCAAAGGACTGTCTTCGACTGCTGACAACACCACAAGCTAGTAGAAGCAAAAAAGATCCTCCCTTAGGGCTTTCAAAGGGAGCATGGCCCTGCCGACACCTTGACTTTGGATTTTGGCCTCCAGAACTGTGAGAGAATAAATTTCTGTCATTTTAAGCTACGAAAAAAAATTATTTCATATCTACATACATACATACATATATACATACACACAGAGACACACACACTGAAGGAGTATTAAGGCAGGCAGAGAACATCACATTTAAGATATTGTGAGCACAGAATTGCAGGACTAACCATGTTAGGATCTGGGTGGAATGAAAAAAACACCAGCTTAAAAATGGGGTTTAGGGCTTCTGTGGTGGCGCAGTGGTTGAGAGTCCACCTGCTGATGCGGGGGACACGGGTTCGTGCCCCGGTCCGGGAAAATCCCACATGCCGCGGAGCGGCTAGGCCCGTGAGCCATGGCCACTGAGCCTGTGCATCCAGAGCCTGTGCTCTGCAATGGGAGAGGCCACAACAGTGAGAGGCCCGCGTACTGCAAAAAAAAAAAAAAAAAATGGGGTTTAAAAACTGGAGTAGAAGGAAACTGGAAGCATTAGAAAGACTCAGCTGTTTCTCTCTAAGATGACCAGGTGGATGAGAATATAACTGAACAAATGAGAACACAAAGAGAACAAGCTGCAGGAGGAAGAACTTTGTCTTGACATGCTGAGTCTGAGGGGCCCGCAGCACATCCAGGTGGTGATAGGTAGCAGGCTGGTGAAAATCAGACGCAGAGCTCAGGAAAAGGAGGTCAGAGCTGGAGCCCTGGCAGCAGATGTTATCACATAAGGAAAGCAAAAAAAGTAAAGGGAACAGTAAAAGGACTCAGAAGGAATCCTTGCACACTACCAACATTTAAGAGAAGGATAGAGGAAATAAGGAAGAGGGATTCAACAACAGTGCATACTGAGAAAAAGGGGCCATGATGCAGCTGGGATCCAAAGGGGAAGTAATAACGTTAAAAAAGGGTCACGTGAGGAAAACCAGGATTGCTATGCAGTCAGTACAAGCCTGCGAATGTCCCTTCCTATCATCTATGTTGACATCATTTTTTCAGGAGTACACAACTTTCTCAAATCTTCCCCAAATGGTGTACCCCTTAAAAATTCACACCTATTATCTCTTATGTTGACAATTTTTAATTGTCCCTCATATTTTCTACAACCAACTTTTAAAACAACTGGAATCTCTTACTCCTTTGATTCTCAGTGTTACATAATAATTTTTTCATAGATGGCACAAAAAAGTCTGAAACAAGTTCCAAAACCACAATATTTTAATTGCTTTCACAATTCATTTTGATCTGCTTCTCCTTGCTAATCTCTCCCACCACTCCTTTTGTATTTGTTTTGTTTTGGGCCGTATCTTTCATTCAGACATTTTAAGGAATAAAAAATTAAATAAATGAAAAAAGAGAAAATTCTCAAAGCAAAGTAAAATCAATTTACACAGTTTCCATTTGAAAGGGGATAAATACACTATACAGAATACTCATTTCACGTATCACAAACACGTATCAGTTTTCTAAATTAAATCATCACTCTTCCTGTGTACTAAAGAGAGAACTGAAGCTGGGTCTTTCATTTGGATAAACTCCAGTATATGTGTACACATGAGGGAATACTTTTGGCATGTCTTTCATAAATTAGCAAGCAGTATGGCTTTTTAGATTTGCGTGAGGAAATACAGAAATTCCACTACTGAGCAATGTGTCTGACTTCCAAATGAAAGGGGTCATTTTGTGTCTACCCACTTTTTCCCTGAGTAAAGTCAAGTTTCAGGGAAAGTACTATCAATGTAGCAAGGTTATGTCAATTGTGCATTTCTTCCCAATATTTTCATACCGCCCAACATTGAGAATCACCCCAGGATGGTTCCTCATCCTTCACAAAATACAAGATGCTTGCCATTATACCTGATAATCACCCAAATCAGATAAACCAACAACATAAAAAACGTCATGTTTTGGCATTTTAATAATACTATTAGGCATAGAGACTTTCACCACAAAATCTAAAAATTGGAAGTGAAAAATCTGTAATACTTAATATAAAATAATCTACAAAGAGTTAACTATTAGTCTTATCCTAGCCTTTTCCCATCATGTTCCATGTAAAAATTACAATTAGACAAATTACTCTAAAATGAAAGATTCAAAATCTTAGAAAAGTAGGGCTTATTTTTTCTTCTTTTATGCATACACTCCTCTGCAACGAAGGAAAGAGGTTGGAAAAACTGACAGATTATCAGCTACTGTATGGTACCTTACTATTCCACAATTCACTTTTTCTAAAACAAATCACTTTCCTTACACAGAGTATTGTACATGAGTGTTTTGCTGTAACACTTTCTTCAGCATTATAACTGGATTCTTGATTATAAAATCAGAAGACTGCAGATATGAACAATGGCATATTCTGAGGAACCAAACATTCCAGTTACCTGTACCCTACAGAGAAGGCTCCACAGTACCAGAAATATCCAGGCCAAGTTTAAATCCATCTGGCCAAAAACAAAACCATTAAAATAACCACATTTCCATTGTCTGTCCTGCTATCATCCTGCCCCAAGGGCCATTAAGATTAACAAATATTATGGAAGTCACTACACTTATACGAAACCCAGCCATGAAACTCAGAATATGGCAGCTACAAAAGATGAAGCACAGATTCCTTGAACTAGAGAGCCAGGTGCTCGGCAACTGGTTTTCATTTTCAGGATCAAAGTCAGCAAGAAGCAGGTAGCAAGTCCTTGGTTGGTAAGGCCAGATCCACTTGAGATACACTCTGAGGAGGATTAGATGCTGGGCAGAGATTCAGCAGGCTACAGGAAAAAGGAAGACTGGCAGAGCTGCAAACTGAACCAGGTGGGCAGCAGGTGCAGCCATGGTGAAGCTGGCACCTGCCAAGATGCTGAAATGAGCAGAAATGACCATCCAGACAAGACAGCGGGGATGGCTGGGGCCAGAACAGGTGGCATCCACAGCTCTGACAAGAAACAATATTCAGGAAAGAGATCCAAGACTTACGTAACCCCCTTTCCTTCACCCTTTCTCATCTGTCCATAATAAACATTTCATTGGTGCATAATATTTACTGAATGTGGCTTAATAGCCTGAAAACTTTAATATTTCTCTTTATAAATCTACAGAAAAGATTTACCACTCTACATATACATTACTTGAATAAAATTACACTTGGCACCAAAGCAATACTGAATGTAAGCTTTATTATTTTTTTCTTACATAATTGGAGAAATGCTTCTTAAGCATCACCATGAACACGATTAACACTGTGCTCTAAGAAATGTTAATAATTGAAAGCATGTTTGTTAAAGCAGCTTTTCAGTGACTTCAAAGTTTCGTGGTTACCTAAGTTTTCTGCATGCTCAGAGTATCTTGATCATAACTGTCATAGGAAGCAGTGTAAAAGGTGGTTATTGCTAAGCCATTCTCCTCCAAGAGACAGAAAACATGTTCTGTTCTTTCAGCAACCCACTCCTTTCTAACACGACAACCCCTCAATTACTATCTGTGGAAAAGGAAATCCAATGGAAATAAAGATACTGTTAAAGGGCACGATTAAGCTCATGTAGACTATCAGAGAGAGGTAGACAGGAGTACTCAGCCAGCCCAATTTAATTCCACTTTGATGAGTGCCAAGGCTCCCATATTTAAATTAACACAAGTCTAACTGCTCTTATACATGTCACTGAAGAAGAACCTTAAAGCACCACATTCCTCATCTACCAGTTCCTAAATTAATTACAGTTCATTTGAAAGATACAATTATTTCTGCTCATTTAACTCAAACTCTAATGAATAACTATAAGAACCAAATGAATAGTGGAAGTAATTACACATCCACACCTTTGACTAGGTTGCCCAGCTAAACAAGCAAAACAACATTAGTGGAATAAGCAACAGTGAAGTAGTTCTTGCAGGGTAAACAAGCATCTACAGTGAGTTCCAGTAAACCAAATAAAACGTAGGTGCAAATTAAAATACCAAAAATAGCCTAAAACAATAGTAGTTCTCACTAAAAGCTGAAGGATGACCAAGTAAATAGTGCAATAACTACAGAAAGTCTTTCAAATTCCTTAAACTTGTCATTGTTCCTCCCTTTTATTTAACTCCTTCCCTGTGCCATCAAAAACTGGTAGCAAAGTGGACCCTGAACACACACAAAATAGAGACTGGCTTAAAGTGAAACACAGCAAATGGAAGGCAAGAGTACCTCACCCTTTCCAAGATAGTTCAATGTGGCCTTGGCATTTAGGGTTATCTTTCATACTAAACAACTACTTTATCCCCAGATCACAAGTGCACCATGACAGTATACTTCCAACTGAGGTCTGTGGCCACAGAGGGTAGGCACCTTTAAGAAACTATGTGCTTCCCAAATGAACTTATCTATGAAACAGACTCACAGACACACAGAACAGACTTGCAGACTTGTGGTTGCCGGGGCGGGGGGCGGGGGGGTGGGGGGTGTTAGGAGTTTGGGATTAGCAGATGCAAACTACTATATAGAGAATGAATAAACAACAAGGTTCTACTGTATAGCACAGGGAGCTATATTCAATATCCTGTGATAAAACATAATGGAAAAGAATATGAAAAAGAATGTATATGTACGACAGAATCACTTTGCTGTACAGCAGAAAGTAACACTTCTACCACTCAGATAGGTGCCCTTCTTATTTGTGTCATGGATCGCTAGTGTCAGGAACAACTGCTTTAAGAACAGAGGCAATACAACCAAGAATAAAGTTTGTGAGAGAGACAAGGCCATCATCAGGACAAGCTGATTCTGAAGAACTGTACTTTCAGTCAGGAAAACAATGAGAAAATGAATCATCAACACACACAAGATATTATCAACAGTCTTTGTATGAGAGAAAATGTCATTTCAGCAAAATAACATCATCCATTGGTTAAATGTAGTCTAAAAGTTTTGAATTGGTTTCACAGTATTATTTATATTTAATGTGTAAACTGCATGAATAAGCATAACAATTATAATTTCATGCAGGTATATTTTTAACTATCATAATTAATAAAATTAGAGTCCACTAACTTTTTTTTTCTTTGAAAGAAGTCCAGCCGTACAAGGTTGAGAAACAATCTCCTAAAGGTAGAGGAAATACCTGGCCAATTCCACCTTAAGGTGATGAGAGGACGTGGACAGTGATAAGAAAGGAGGGATGGCCAAGATGTTGCTGGGCAGGTGGGAGGAAAGAATGTCGACACGCTTAGGCTCTCTCCACCCAATCAATTCAATCAATTCGATTCAATGAGTAAAATTCCATTTCTGCCTTTTTTTCCCCCCTCTTTTTCTCTTCTTTTCTTGGGAGGGAGGGTCTGTCTATTCTTGTAAAGACAAAGCTCTACTCAACGATGGTTCTTTGAATTCAAAAGTATAAAAAGAGAAAGTAAAGGGAGGAATTATATGAGAAAGCCATTTTGAAATGTTTCTTTGGATATAATCTATAAAAGGAGAAAATTAATAAGCAAAACTAGCCTATAATTTCACAACCCAAATTTTAAGACTGGCACCTGTTAAAGGAACAAAGTTCATAGAGTAACAGTTGATAAAAAGGGTGGAGATTGTGAGTCACACAGCATGAACTAGAACCCAATTCACCTGTATCATATATTCTCAAATACCACTCACCAAATGTCTATATGGCATGTAACAAAATGAACAAATAATCCTAATGGTAAGATTTTTATAAATGCTCCCTCATTTTACAGGAAAGGTAGGACCCAGAGATTAAGTTATTTGCTAATTATCACAGAGCATTTGACAGCACCAGAACTTAAACTCAGGTCTACGTTAAGTCACTATGTTAACTCAGTTAACTGTCACCCATTTTCTCAGAGTGGATATGAATGTGAAATGCAATAATTCATCTTAAAAATATGGTAAGTATCTTACATATATTATTTAAAATTCAAAGTTATTGTTATTTTAAATTATTTAAAATTTTAAAATTGAAAGTCAAGGTCCTCATTTATAAGTATCCTTCAAAATACTCTACTAAAGAAATGCACATCCTGAACAAAAGATTAAGGAGCATATGTGACTCCTACTGGAACAGTAAAGCATGTATTACCCAAGAGAGCATGCCAAGACTTTCACCAGAAAAGTTATTAACTAGGTTGGAAATAATGTAAGATGCTTAGAAATGCACTGATGATTGTCAGCTCAGGAAAGTCTTATTAAGAAACCATTAACTATAAATGAAAATGACAGCAAAGTGCTACAAATAAATCTGAAATGGATAACGGATACACTTATTGAAACAGCACGTATGGAGAAAGGAAAGGCATAGTTTAAGGTTAGGGAAAGTGAAGGCTTCCTCGGGCAGAAAGGAAAAACAGTCAGAAGGGGCAGGACTGGGGGAAGGAGGGCTCCTTGGTGGATCTTTGGGATGGAATTAAGCTGGCTTCAAGTCCTTTAGACACACTCCGATCCTCCTACAGGAGCAGCTTCAGAGAGCAGGCATTTAGCAGCTGCAGCCTAACCTCAGAGCATCCTCCCCAAGGGACAGAAGGTCACTTGGAGCAGCACCATCATGTGACTTCAAGGGTTTCTCAGCTCCAGATCTTTCCCATTTGGAAGCTAATGTTGGGAATTCATTTAACAAGGAATAAAACATTTTCTTTCTACTACAAGAGAAGTAATAATCAAATGTTAGTTAACGTAATGTACTCTCATCACAAACCTAAGAATCCTAGAAAGACAGGTTGTATATTTAAGCGTACAAGTTCAAGTTCATGAGGCAGGGTCTGTATGTTCAAGGAACTTACACTCTCCAGACTTCTTCACTTATGAATGGAAGAACAAACCTATAAAGATGGGAATCACCTGATTTTTGCAAGGTTAGATTCAATCATAGTAAAGTTCATAATATTACTAGTAAAACGATGCACATTTCAGAGGTTTTATCACAGCTATGTGTTTTCAACTTTTGAAGCAACAGAACTGATCTCCAGCAGAGCGAGAGGAAAATGTCATTTGTAGACCATATGGTAGCTCCAGCAAGAGTCAGCCTGGCATTCAACACTGAGACGGGGAAACTCTTTTTGAAAAGGCATCATGCTCCCTAAGATGCAGAGGCTAGTCCAGAGACCTCAAGTGGGATTTGCAAATCGGAAAGAAGGAGAGTTCACATTTGTGTATACATAAGATGGACAGAACTGCAGATAAACTAGTAGTTTTCACAAATCAGTAAATGCTATCATTACCAGTAGCCTCAAATTCAGAAATTAAGTGAATTAGACATAGAACATTATTTCCTTTACCCTGGTTAAGTAACACAAGTGATAAGTAGATGTTTTCACATTTGGGATGGTAAAATAAAAAGCATTTGGGAGCACACTAATTTCAAGACATTTTGCTAAGATTCAACCTTAGTACGAATACATACTTCCAAATAGCGATCAGATGCTAACGTTGTCTTACTTTCAGACACATGCACATCTCCATCATGTTGTTACTGACCTTGCACTTGACATATCAATGATGCTTCCCCTACCTATGTCCTGGGAATTGCTAGATGGATCACCCAAAGGCCTCTCCACCTTAACAAAAATATCTCGCTCACCTATGGGAGACCAGAATTTCCAGGGGTTCGTTTCAGAGGCTTTCAGAAACCTTTATTAAAGTGCAAATAGGTCCTGGGGAAGGTAACAAAACAAATTAAGCCTTATCATTTAGTCAGTCAATTCTCTGTAAGAGAAACTAGAGTTTCTTTTACTAAGACTCTCGTAGGTCCTAGTAATTGAAAATGAAGATCCAGGGGATGCAGGAAGTACAGAAAATCTGAACAGGAGGTGTGTGGGAAAGGAGGTGGGAGAACCTCCTAAAGGCAGTCTTTACTTTCTATAGATCGTCAGAAGTTCTGATTGGTCTTTAGCCACTGAACTCTCATCCCCAGTGACTGGACCAACACCAGTTACGATGCAAACCAAAAATTAAGTCGCACAAAAATCTTGTAAAGAGATAAGATCCACTGGTGCCGCTCTGTCTTCATTTTATTAAATCGCAAAACTACAAATCTATACATGTTTTTAAAAGGCCAATTCAATGACTGGTTGTGCCCAATGAAGAGCCACTGAGGTACATAAGAAATTAATCATTTTCTTTGAATATCACTAAAACTAACTTCATTTTTATCCTTAAGATAATCTCGAATCCCTCCTTAAGGACTTTTTTTTAAGTGTTCAAACTAGGTACAGTAAAATAACAAAAAAGACCAATAGTCCCCAACATTTTTCCAGGAGCGTTATACAAAAAGATGACTTTGAGCAACGTTCCTCAGGATATACTCCGGGGTCTAGTAGAGAGAGACCTTTCCCTTCTCTGTAGACTTGGGAGTAAATAAGTCAAGAACACCTACGAACAAATTTTGTTGGTCACCAGCAGGGGAGCTCTTCAGCTTTTGTCCCCAAACCCATTCAAACAAAAGAAGCTTCTCTTCCTCCAACCCACCCCTCAGACCCACACCCCGGGGGGACTCTCCAGATCCCCGCGCCCTCTCCACCCATTCCCCGCCGGGGGAACTTACTCCTCAGCGCCCCGATGAGCAGAGAGCCGTCCTTAATGAGCTCTTTGATGAACTTGTTGGTTCGCTCCAGCTCAATCTCGTGACACTGCAGGCGCTCCCTGAAATCCGGGCTGTCCAAGTAGGAGTCGCTGAACTCCAGAGTCGGCAGCCCCATGGCACAGGCACTGCCAGCGTCCGCCGAGGACACGTCCGGGCCGGCGGTCAGGGCGGGGACAGCCGGCGACCGCGGCCGGCTCAGGGGACGGGCGATCGCGGGGAACTAGCCGGGACGCAAGGGGACGCGCAAGGGAAACGGGTCCCGCGCGCCGCGCCGCCTGCGCGGGGCTCCGCGGCGCGCGGACGCCTCTGGGCTCAGGCTTCTTCCCCGGAGGCGAGGCGAGCGCACACACGGGAGGCGGGCCGAGGCGCGGGTCCGCTCAGGTCGTTGTCACCCGGACGCATCGTCGCCGGGAGCGCGGAGGCCGCGGAGGCTCAGGGCCGCGGCCGGAGCAGGAAAGTTCTCTCGCGGCGCGCAGACACTTCCGGCAGCTCAGCTCTCCTGCTCCCTTGACAGTCGTTTGCGCTGGGAGTCAGAAGCGCCCAGCCGCCCCTCCGGCCGGGCCGGGGAAACCCTCCCCCTCGCTGGACGCAGGCTCAGAGCGCTCGCAGACCCTGCCGGGCTCGGAGACCCTCCTCCCGCCGCGGCGCTCCCAGCCCGCGCCGCCCCGCCCCTCCTCCCGTTTACCCTCCTGCCCCCGCCCGCCCGCACTTAGCTCCCGGGCTCCGCTCAGTTGCCGCGCGACAGCGCTTCTGCCTGCGCCCGGGGGTTAACTCTGCCCCTCCTGGGCGGCCGCTCCCCCTAGCCCGCGGTGACACTTCGGGGTCCGCCACCCACAAAATGAGCTCCAACTCCCAACATGCCTCCCTACCCCTGCCTCACCACCCACTCCCTGGAATTCTCTGGGAGAGAAGCCAACGTTAACTTTCTCTAAAGTTTGAAGCCTGGTTGGAAGATGCTACTTTCGAGCGTTAGTTTAGATTTTGCTTCGCGAGTCTGCACTGAATGCATATATATTCCAGGTTGAAAAGTTTTACTTTTTCCCACTGTTCACTGCATTGATCCTAGAAAGTCAGGTTTTTTATATTCAAAACGAAAAGCTACATAGGCCTAAGGCGGTTTGTTGTTGTTTTTCTTAGTTGCTGTGAAGGTGGGAAGATTTTAGGTCGTTTTTATTCCCCAAACTAGCACCTCGGACTTAGGTGTTCCTCTTGTAGAAGAATAACTATTTGTATCACAATACTACTTTTTATCGTCACCTTGATGGAATTGCCCCCAAAGCATGGAGCTTTTCAAACTGTTGAAGTTGGCTGAAGTTCCAAATGAATAGTTACTTCATACCAAGAGGCAGTTATCCCTCTGGTAGAGGATCACCTAATAAATTTCTGTTCTCTCAAAACCTTGACAGCAAAAGAAACTGCTGCTTTACATCTAGTCCTGCCATCATCTATAGGATTTCTGAGAACTCAGTTATTTTTCTTAAGGATCTGCTTTTAATTTCTATGTTTTCATTGCTTCGTCCTTTTGAACCATCTGTTAAAAAAAACTCTTCTACAGATCATGGGAAAAATTCCATTAAAGTGCTTTACATTTTTCCCAATTAAGTTTCAGAATCTGTCAAGACTTTTAGTTCTTTTTTTAAGCACACATGAACATTAAAAATAGCGTGGAAACCTTAAACCAAGACTGATAAGATGATGTAAACAGTGTATTTGATAGCTTTGATTTTATTTTCTTCTGAGCCAAGGAAGTTGGACTTTAACCTTCCATCCATATTTACATCATTAGACCTCAAAATATTGGCAGAATGGCCAATTACCACTAGAGTCCTCCTCACTTTTAGTGTCTGTCTTGTGTCTGTCAGTTAAATACGCCTCATTTGGGAAGGTGGGGTGGGGTGGAGGGCAATAATGCTATTTGTTAGTTGATGTAGTGATAGAAGCTGCAGTGGTGCAGTTTTTCACCTAAGGTGATTTTACATCTGTTCATCACCAGCCTGAAAGACAAAAAGTTAGGCCAAACAAGTAGTTCCCTTTCAACTTTTGCCATGTTGCTGTTACAAGCAACTAAATCCAATACCAATTGCTGAGATATGAAACAGGATAAAATATAACAGTCTCTTCCTGTTTTTCATTAAATGGAAGTCCTGTGATTAATTCTTTAAAAATGCAACATTCTTTGATAAGTTTCATTTAGTAAGTTGGATTTCAATTTTCATTTTTTCTTTAAAAGTTTTATATGTCAGGACAGATTTATTCTAGATTCTAAGGTATAAATTATCATTTACCCATTCATGTATGTAATTGCATGTTTTATGCCTACTGTATACATTATTAGGATCTGGGCAGAGAAGCAATTTATATGGAAAGTTAAAGCAAAGCATTGTGCCTGACCTCAAGCAGTTCTCGGAATAAAAAACAGAGAATGAGTATCTGTATATCACATGGGGCAAAATGTGCTATGTTACAGAGGCTCACACAGACATTGGACCAATAATCACTGATGCTGTTATCAATATGTTTCCACTCAGACCCATCACTGCATTTACATGGGGTTAGGATATTTCCTCCTACCCTCCATCATTTAGCCTCTAAAGTTTAGTATGTTATAATGGACTTTCTCCCTTGTAGGTCCTTTCAGAGTTACTCATGACTTATTCCTGTGAATCACACTTTAATTATACCTGCTAGTCAGGCTTTCTCTTATGCCACATTAATCCAGTCACTCGAGAGACACCAGAAATGGTTTTGCTTTAAGGTGGATTTATGGTCAGTTTTGAACCGTTGTTTTCATGCTTTATTTCCCTACCATAATAATGGAACTAGATTCTTTCTAAAAGAATAGCCTTTCTAAAAAAAAGAGTGTCCATACTTGCAAGTTATTTTTCATAGGAAATTTTAATGGATTGAAATGTAGCCTCTCCAAACATTTCTGTTTCATAGTATGTGGCCCTGTCAGCTGCATGGTGAGTTTCACAAATACTATTGGCTGACACACTCTTTGGCATGTCTGTTTGCTTGTTTAATTCTGAAATGGGGTGTATGGGGCTTTGTTTATTTTAAAGAGCAAAATAGTGAGGTGAGGTTAGTAAACTAATATATGTTTGTAAATCTGACTAAAACATTTTTCTTGACCTATATCATGTCTGGCACTTAAGCCTGGTGCTTAATTTGTACTCAGTAAGTGTCACTGTTGGATTATTATTATTTTTCAATTAGTTTTGTAGATGTAGGCCTCCCAGACTCAGATATTCTGAGGCTCAATTCAGGCCTGGTAAGAGATGACAAAACAGAAGGCGAATGTACCTAAGGAGACTAAATGTACCCTTCAGTACCCTTCCATGGTGAGAAGGCAGTGTCACTGTCCCTGTTTGCATTTCACCCCGGGTGTTATCTTTTCTCTTTTCTCAAAGCATACTCCTTGAAAGTGGGTTTTGCATCATTGTATTTCAACTTTATGTCACATCTAGAAATACAACATTGAATCCAAATGAGCAAAACACATGATTCAATTTTTTAACAATTTTTTTGTTGTGATAAAATATATAACATAAAATTTACCATTTTAAAGTGTACATTTCAGTGTCATTAAGTATATTGTTGTGCAGCTAGCACCACCATCCAACTCCAGAACTTTTTTATCTTCTCCAACTGAAACTCTATTCCCCTTCAACAACAACTTCCCATACCCCTCTTTCCCCAGCCCCTGGTCAGCACCATTTTATTTTCTGTCTCTATGAATTTGACTTCTCTAAGTACCTCATACAAGCAAAATCACACAATATTTGTCTTTTGTGTCTGGCTTATTTCACTTAAATTATTTCATTATTAGAGAAGCAAAGAAGACATAAGAATCAGTTAATGGAAGCAGCAAGTCAAGACCACAGACTAAGGGAGCAGGAATAACTGCAGAGGGTAGAATTTGTCCCATGTGACACTATGACTTCTAAAGTACCTTCTAGAGCTAAGATTTTATTATGATGACAGATTTCTGAAGAACAGGCTGAAGGAAAAGAACAGAATTCTAAGTATGAAAGCATCATGGACTAACTACATTTACGAGGGAGAAGAAACAGAGAGAGAGAGAGAGAGGGAGGGAGAAATTGATTTAACTGAGGAAAGTTTTTTGGTATTTTGTTTTGTTTTAAGTATAGATTTCAATTTCCATTTAGTATTGCCCCCTTGTGGCAAACCATGATGTTTGCTGACAAAAATTGACAAAGCTGTAAAGAAAGCAAAACCTAAGGGGACTAAAATGTCCTGCGCACCTCCATGTGCTGGGTTTGATGCACAGAGTGCTTTCATATATCGCAGAGTGCTTATGTGTATCACCTCATCTAAGCTTCTCCACAAGCCTGTGAAATAGGTATTGTTTAAGGACTGCAAGCCTCATTTTTAAGAGGAGAGGAAATTATGACTGAAAGTGGTTAAATAGATAGAAGGTACTGGAGTTGGGATTTCAACCTAAGTGTATCTAGTTCCAAAGGCCATGCTTAAAAGAACCAAATGCACTCAACAAAGAGTTTTAGGCATCATTTATACGCCTGTGCTGCTGCAGATGCTGAGAATACAGGGGTAAGCAAAAACTCACCTTGTTCCTGCTATAAACTTTCAGTCTAGTGAATTATAGTAGAGACATTAATTAAATGGTTGCACAAAGGCCATTTATTAGCTATATGATTAAGGGAGTTTCACCTTCCAGGCTTTCTGTCTTCCCAAAATATAAAATTATTTTATATTTTTATATAAATTTATATAATTTTTAAAAAATTATTTGTTTTTGGCTGTGTTGGGTCTTTGTTGCTGCGCGCAGGCTTTCTCTAGTTGCAGTGAGTGGGGGCTACTCTTAGTTGTGGTGCGTGGGCTTCTCATTGCGGTGGCTTCTCTTGTCACGGAGCACAGGCTCTAGGTGCACGAGCCTCAGTAGCTGTGGCACATGGGCTCAGTAGTTGTGGCTCATGGACTCTAGAGCGCAGGCTCAGCAACTGTGGCCCAGTTGCTCCGCGGCACGTGGGATCCTCCCATACCAGGGCTTGAACCTGTGTTCCCTGCATTGGCAGGCAGATTCTTAACCACTGTGCCACCAGGGAAGTCCTATATAATATAATTAATAAATAATAATTACTATTTATTAATAATGATAATGGCTATTATTTATTAAGCACTTGCAATGTGCCAGTCACTGTCCTAACCTCTTTACATTTGCTGTTTCACTCAGGTCCGTTTTAGCTCTATACCTGAGATATTGCTGTGCCTCAGAGTTAGGATGGGGAATCTCCGCCACACTTTCAATAAGAATTAACGATGGGTAGAGTGTTTTTGACATTTTGCCCATGTGTAGTCAGAAACTTACCGCTGTTCGGAAGAGGATGTTTTGAACCTCCTTAGCTCTCACACTGTGGATTCCACAGCGACCACCGGGCATGCGGGAAGGAAGGAAGCTTTGACTGAGCAGCTACAGTGCCCCTGAGCCCACTTGGCCTATCACTCCTCACCCTAACTTGGGAGGTAAGAATTTTATAATGAAGATGAGGACATTGAGGTAGAAAACCCACAAACAACAAATCAACCCTCCAGGATAAACAGAGCCGTTTCTGACTCCAAGACCACACGATGATGAACATCTCTGTTAAGACACCACATATGCATTTGTGATCATTTTTGTATAGCTCTTCCTCCACACTTACATCCTCTGTTTTTAGACTCTAAACTTTTAGACCATGTCTTATTCTTGGTATCTCTTGCACTTCACACGCTAGCAGCCCACAGAGGACACCTAACTAATGTTTTGAACCCCTGATCATCTTCTAAAACTAGTTTCTTGGGTTTTCTGGTAGAGGTGCCTGAACGGATCTGTAGAGACACAGAGGAAGGGTCCTCCCATTTGGCTTGGAGGGCTCTCTGATCATGAAAGGCAGCATGGAGCTCATTATCCGTGCTTCCTGGCCACCAGCATGTCTGTGCTCCCACTGCTGCCCCCCAGCCCACTGTAACAGGCCCTAACTAAGGCAGTGAAAAAAGTGAAGAAGAAAATAACAAACCCAGAAGAAACTTAAGGAAACTAACTCAAATAAATGAGTCCACACCCAGCAAGGAAAAGTCATAACTCAATCAGAGTGAAGCACACTAATGAGTGTGATAAGAAGGATAATTGAAAAAGAACAGACCCACAGTCTCCATAGTTTGAGCATTTCAGATGGAAAAAGACCAAATCTGCAACCCGTAGTCACAGTGGCAGCTTCCTTTATGAGAAATAAAATGCAAGTTATTATCCCTGAAAATGTACATTCACTTACATTCTGTCAGTCTGAATTGTATCTGATAATGGAATTAGAAAATTTTACAAAATAATATATAATAATGACAAAAAGTTATTTTTTCAGAAGGGGTGAGTTCTTATTTTTACATTTATTAGAGAACTCTTTTTTTTCCCCTCCTGCTGCCAGTTTATTAAACTTTTATTGAGACAGACATGACTTACAGAGATTAGCATTAGTTTACTCGATAAATAAAAGTAGTCTAACTGGTCTCAATTTCACATAATGCTGCAGCACATTTAGCCTTTCTAATCCTTTCCTCTGTGATCTTTTGAAGAATGCTTCAAAGATTTGTGAAGCTCTCTGAACTGTGTTACATTATGGTGTCAAGTAGAACAACATTTACCATATAGTGAAAATCTCGTTGGTATGAGAGACAAATATCTGATGAATTATTGTCACTTTTCTAAACTTGCTTTTCCACCCAAACTTTGTATGATAAAAATTTTCAAACGTACAAAAAGTTGAGAAAAGTAACACTATGTATATATATAGTTGGTTGAGATGCTCAAACCATCTGTATATATGTAAAATTAGGAGAGAGAAACAAATATGGCAAAATGTGGACATTTTTTGAATACAGGTAGAGAGCATGTAGGTATCTATTATACACAGAGTTATAATATATATAATCTATTTATCTATCTATAATATCTAAATATAAAACATGTTTTATCTACTGTATATAATAGATGTCTAGATATAGATATAGCAATATAATATGTACATATGTAATATATGTATATATTTTTTCTGAAACGTTTAAAGTAAATATTAGACATCTTGACACATATATCACCAAAGAAAAATGACATTCTCCCACATAAATAAAACTTAAAGAAAATACATGATAAAAAATATCATCAAATATCCCATTGTTCCAAAAATGCTCTCTGTAGCTTAAGAAAAAAGCAAAACAGGATCTAACCAACGTTCCAAACTCAGTCTTAAGTGGCCCATGTAACCGCAAAGTACCATTTTGGAGGGCAGAACACAAGCTCATCAATCATCACTTCACTAATTCAGAATTTGAAATAGCTGAGCCTAGAGTATATGAGGTTTCCCTTCACACTGTACAGAAGAAACTGTTTGCTAATCAAATTAGTGGAATACGACTGTAGAAGAGAACCATTCCAAAATCCCTAAGCCCCTAAATTTGCCACTGGGGGCTTCTAGGAGAGGACTGCCACAGGGAAAAAGAATGCTACACAAAATGCACTGTCTGACAGAGTGTGTGATCAGTAAATATTTTTTGACTAAATTAATGAATGAAATACTGGGGACCTAAGGCAAACAACATCAGCATTACCTGGGAACTGGTTAGAAGTGCAAATTTGGGGACTCCACCCTCCTTCTCTGAAATCCAAAACTCCAGGTGGGACCTGGCATCTGTATTTTAACAAACTCTCCAGGTAATATTGATGCTGGCTAAAGTTTGAGAACAGCTGATCTAGAACGATTCCTAGTAGGTATTAAGATGGAAGAGGAGTCTCAGAAAATGGAGTGGAGGACATAGCTTAGCCTTGGGAGAAAAGGTAAGTGAAATGACAAGCAGATGCTTACCTTTTTGGAACAATGGGATATTTGATGATATTTTTTATCATGTATTTTCTTTAAGTTTTAATTATGTTGGAGAATGTCATCATTAACATCAATTTAATGGACCAACATTTAAACAATTTCCCTGTTTAGATCTTCAATCTTCTACCTAGACAAAATCTTTCTGAATCTGAACAGTTGAATAAATTTAGTACCCTAAAGTTATAAAATGGCCAATCATAAGTTCTCTTAAGTATTGTAGTATTTTCATAAATTTTTGTAAAATTTCAATTTAATTCTGCAAGTCAATTGAAGTTTCTAAATTGAAGTTATTTTTAAAAATCAAATTTCATAAATATTACAAGTATATAAAATATCAAACTACTTTTTACCTGAAAATATAATACTATAGTTTTGATTCTTTTAAATCTTTCTCAATGTACTAAATTTTAAATTTCCTTGGGGTTAAAAGATGCATTTACCACTTAGGAACACTGTTATTGTCTCAGTTGACTAAGGTTATTTAGATCAGATAGTTCAGCTATGATGCTGACTAGATTCTTGTTCAGAACTAGAATGGGACTGTGGATAATCTTTTTCATAGCTACTGTGTCATTCTTCCATAACTCAAGTAGGTGGTCATAAGCCATGAACCTGAATTGAAATTATTCACACTATATCAGTGGCTTTCCATATTTTTGACTCAACTCATATAAAAAGAAATGAATACATTTCATATGATACAGGTATATTATATATATAAGTATATATTTTATTTTTTTAAACAATTGCTCATTCCAACCCACAAAATAGATTCCATGATACATTAGTAAGAAGCATTTCCCATTTACGAAAAGTTCCACGCTACTTCATTTTTTGTATCCATTCAAAGACGTCTTCACTGCCTATCCAGAGTGATCACTTAAATTAAATTTGCATTTTAGGACTCTGTTATGGACTGAATTTTGTCACTCCCAAATTCATACATTAAAGCCCTAGCTTCCAATGTGAGAGTATCAGAGATAGTCTTTAAAAAGGTTAAATAGGTCAACTCTATAGAACTGGTGTCCTTAAAAAAGAGGAAGAGACACATTTCTTTTCACCATGTGAAGACACAGGAAGAAGGCAGCCATCTGAACCAAAAACAGAAGTCTCACAAGAAACCAAACCCTGTGGGAACTTTGATCTTGGGCTTTCCAGCTTCCATGAGCTGTGAGAAAATAAGCTTCTCTTTTTTAAGTCACCTAATCTATGGTATTTTTTTATGGCAGCCTGAGCAGTCTAGGAGAGACTCTATTAAAAACATGTAAGTGCAAAAATTAACTTAATAGGATTCTTAATGGAATGCATTTTCTTATATTTTGGGGGCTTACAACTCTTAAAAAGATATCTGATTGAATTGTGGGTACTTCATTTAAACTAATCTGACTTGCAATCATAATTCATGAGGCTATTTTAAAGTGTTCATCTGTGTCTAAACTCTTAGGCTGCATTGTGCCTATTTTTAAAACCATAGAGAGGTGTCAGTTTTGGAGAATGTGTATATTTCCCACCCTGGGAGGGAAATCAGCTCATCCAAAACATCAGTGTAGATGAGTCTGGGGTTGACAGGAATCGGGTGAAATCCTGGGAAATGGAACAGGCAGGAGTCATGTGGTTCATCCAATTTCTTCAATACAGAGCAGTTCTCTAACTGAGGAGAAAGATGGAGGCAACATGAGAAAATGCTCTGGATCAGGAGTAGACTCAGCATAGTGATCCAAGGTAACACTTTAGGTGTCTTAAGTTATTCCTTGAACACAAACAGGGCCACCCTTCAGGTGCTCACAGCTTACTCTGTGGGGAAGCAGAAGACTCTGTATGAACATTTACCACTGATGCATCTGCCATACCATCCAGCTGGGTTCCATTTGTTCTGGAGGAGAGGCTAAGAACACACAGAAAAAATGGGACTGGGCAGGAAAGACAGATGTAGCTGGATGACAGGATGAGTTTCTTTTCCTGACCCAGTCCCTTCTCTTGGGAGGAAAATTTAGGTAAGACAGGGAAGGGAGGACCTTTGTTTCCACAGTGACTCCCTGAATTAGGTTTAAGGTCAGTATCAGCATGAAACAGGTATGTTGGTATCTTTCCTTGTAGATGCTTCACTCAGAAGGTAGACGGATGACTCAGGACCTGAATGATATGACTTTTCCTTTCATGCTGGGGATGAGGACAGTGGAAGAGGGAATAAATAAATATTGAAAGAGTGCATTTGACAAGGATGGGAGAACAGAGAGGAGGGACTTCCAGGGTATCCTTGCGGCTCAGGGGGACTCTTCGGTGACTGAGGGTGACAACAGAAAAAGTGTAGGACAGTTGTGTACCATTCTTAGAAACATGTGCATCTGTTGATGAGATTTTATTTCTGATAATTGTTTCTTTCTGCCCTTCCAGAGAGTAAGTAGTGGCTGATTTATGTATTGTACAAAGGAGACTGCTACTGTACAATGAAGACAGCTACTGATTAGCCTTCTCTAAAGCAGGAAAAAGTGTTACCTAACATTACATTTTTTTTCTCAAGTAAGAAACAAAAATCACAGTTCTCTTCTAAGCCGTTTCAGGGCACCTTCAAAAATGAGTAAAACAATTAGTAGCTAAATCATTTCTTTAAAAAGACATCTATTCCTGTTAATGTATGAGGCAAGACCCTTAACTGTGACAATATGGAAAGAATCATAATTTTGGTCGAGGATAAAACTAAAGTAGGTATTTCATAAACACCAAGAATCTATTTTAATATATAGATTATATGGCGAAGCAAGGCAATAATTTAAAATTCCACATCTTCTCCATAAGTTATTCCCTGATGATTCTGTTTGCAATTGCCTGCACTCCTCCCAAATCTACATGCCCAGGCAGACCTTTGTCGCAGCTGCCCACTGGACAACTCCACAGTGGATATTCCAAAGTTACCACAAGCCCAATATGTACACTTTGTTATGCTTAATCCTTTTTCCTAAACCTGCCCTTGGAATTGCTTTTCCTGCCTTAGTTGGCTGAGAAAGAAACTTGACATGCAATCAGTCACCAAGCTACTTCCTTGCTATCTGTGGTACCCACCCCCTCCTCTCGAGCCCCAGTTTCAACCCTAGGTCATCCCTCGTTGCCTGGGCAATTAAAATAAGCCCTTAGCTTGTCTCCACGGCTCCAGTCAGCCATTCTCTAATCCATGATTTCAGCCAGAGTAATCTTTCTAAAAGTGCAAATCTCATCATTCTCTCCAGGGCTTAAAATCCTTCAGTGGCTCCTCATTGATTACCAGATAGAGTCCAAACTCCTTAGTTTGCCACACCAGTCTCTGTTATCTCTCCAGCCTTATTGATTGCCATATCTTTTGCCCCTGGAATTACACTTCAGTCAAGCTGAATTTCTTTAAATTCCACTAATGAGCTAGCGAGAGAGACCATCAGGAGGTCAAGAGGTCTCTATGAGAAGTTTTCTCTTTCATGTTTTGATTCTGACAATTATCTTCAAAAACAATATAAGCATATTTTGAATCATCTAGCGTAGTGCTTTTCGAACATTAGTGTGTCCAGGAATCACCTGGAGATCCTATAAAGGGCTGTCTCTGATTCAGTAAGTCCTGTGTGGCCCAAGGCAGTTCTAACAAGCTCCAGGCCGGTGTTGCTACACTTTGGACCACATTTTGAGCAATAAGGGTCTAGAGTGATCACTTTCTAAGTGAATACGACCACAAAATTGTCTCATTGTCATGAATTAATGAATAAAGAAGAGAGGTAGACTTAATTTTTTTTTTTTTTTTGCGGTACGCGGGCCTCTCACTGTTGTGGCCTCTTCCACTACAGAGCACAGGCTCCGGACGCGCAGGCCCAGCGGCCATGGCTCACGGGCCCAGCCGCTCCGCGACACGTGGGATCTTCCCGGACCGGGGCACAAACCCGCGTCTCCTGCATCAGCAGGCCGACTCTCAACCACTGCGCCACCAAGGAAGCCCTAGACTTAATATTTTTAATGACACATTCATTACAAATAAAGACCAATTGATGTCACAGCTTGCTGTATGAATAAAGATCTGGCAATGGTTCTAGAAAAAAAAAAGTGTTGAAAAAAAAAGTGTTGAAAGAACTGAATCATCATTTTGCACAAAGTAGTATACAGTCATGTCAGCCTCGAAAGATTCACCGCAATCAAGACAATATTGTCCCAGTAAAAAATATCACTTATACCATTCAATTGATATTGTTATTTGGAATGGTATTACTTTTGTATTTTTCTTTATAATTAATTTGTCCATCTGTTTCGGTTTTATAATTATATAGTATCTATAAAAATTAAGGTTTATACTTAGTGTTATGTCTCCACTTAAGAAAACAACTTAATTTGACTTTAGGGTACAATAGAAATTTTATGAGTTCTAAATACTATGCAAGTTTGAGAAACAGTGAACTAAGCCAAGTCATGCCTCTTTGCCTTTGCTCCTGCTGTCACTTCTGCCTGGAGTCCCTTCCCTAATCCCTTGCCAACTTTGCCACCCTTCCATGTCCACTTAGCAAACAGCTACTTTTCCTTATGGCTCCTTTTCAGAGACCCGTGGTCAATGTCTTATTACAACTGTGCCTTATTCTAATTTCTTTCACAATGTCTGTAACATACTGCTGCACACTTGGCTGGAAGTGTTTGCTTATTTTGTTGACTGTCTCTTCTATCCCAAGAAAAAAATCTTGTCTTTGTCTTCTTTGTATTTGTCCAATGCTTGGCACATAACACTTGCTCAATAAATGTTTTTTGAATGCATGAATGGATATTAAACTTGTCTTGCTTCTTCCTAGAGAGAAAGAAAGAATATACAAGAGTATGTCAACATACCATGTGTTCACATTTGTGCGTGAAAAATTAAAAGGTATAAAATTAAAAGGTATAAAAATTAAAGGTATAAAATAATTGCAATATTCTTCTACATGTAATTTGCTTTCAACATGGCAATTCAAAAGCCTTGTTTCCTAGAGTATCTTCTGAAAGTCTGTATTTTCACTAATTTTTCAGAGATCTGCTTGTGGAGGTTAAAGCCTAGAGAGTTTTAAAATAATGCAAAAAGAACATTGTGATTACATTTTGGTGACACAACACCAGATCTAAAAATAGAATGGAAAGACTGAAAAATCTTTTCTTAAACTTCTAGCCAAAGTATGGCTAAACATTATGGGTGAGCTGGAACTGCGGCTAACTTTCAGCTTCCAGTTATGCAGGATAAATTCTGCAGCCCATAGAGACTCCTGGCCCCAACTTCCTTGTGTCTTGATTTTCTCATTCAGTTTTGGTTAGCACCTTCACTGGAGCTGGAAGTGGGAGTGAAGCTCAGTTTGCCTTTAAGGACAGGGCAATGCCTGACATACGTTCACCTTTATTTGATAGGGAAAATGATTTTCTGGCCTATACATAGCAAGAGGCCTACTTCCTAATAAGATCCTCTCTAAATTAAACAGGATGATAGTGTGGGGTTGAGGTTGGGATGAGGAACTAAAAAACACAAAATGGGAGACTTCCCCGGTGGTGCAGTTGTTAAGAATCCGCCTGCCAATGCCCAGGACATGGGTTCAATCCCTAGTCCAGGAAGATCCCACATGCCGCAGAGAAACTAAGCCTGTGTGCCACAACAACTGAGCCTGTGTGCCACAACTACTGAAGCCCGCACGCCTACAGCCCGTGCTCTGCAACAAGAGAAGCCAC
Organism: Aethalodelphis obliquidens; assembly: GCF_003676395.1. Lineage (NCBI taxonomy): Eukaryota > Metazoa > Chordata > Mammalia > Artiodactyla > Delphinidae > Aethalodelphis > Aethalodelphis obliquidens. The sequence continues at coordinate 10,114,060 of NW_020838004.1, read as the reverse complement.
CACAATGAGAAGCCCGCGCACTGCAACAAACAGTAGCCCCTGCTCGCTACAACTAGAGAAAGCCCACGCGAAGCAACAAAGACCCAACACAGCCATAAGTAAATAAATCAGTTAACTAATTAATTTTTTTAAAAAACACACAAAATGGGTTCCACCCATTTCTGTCCCTAATGTACAAATATGACTATAGCACTATCCAAATACTGTTGGAGAGGATGGCTCTGATGGAACAAAGTTGGGCTGGCACAGCACAGAACTAGATTTTTATTTTATGTGTAATAGCTGCTGCCGTGTCATTATCAGAACAATATCCTTTTGATCCCAGAGCCATAGAAACTTGTACAGCTCAGTGGTTTTGGAGTATAATTAATTCATTTACGGCTTCAATTGGACATTTCTCTACTTAGAATAATTAATCTAAGGGGATTTCTCTTCCAACTCCTTTGGAATTAGTATTTTACTCTCTAGTATTATCAAAGTGTACACTAAGCTCATCATGATTTTCTTACCTCTTCCTGGACTCCTCTTCCTGGAATGTCCCTCTCCATCTGTGGTGGCTAATTTTATGTCAACTTGACTTGGCTAAAGGATGCCCAGATAGCTGGTAAGACATTATTTATGCGTTTGTTTATGAGGGTATTTCCAGAAGAGATGAGCATTTGAATTGGTGAACTAAGAAAAGCAGATGGCCCTTGTCAATGTGGGTGGACTTCATTCAATCCACTGAGGGCCCTAATAGAACAAAACATTGGGGGAAGGGTAAACTTGCTCTCTCCAATTGAGCTGGGGCATTCGTCTTCTCCTACCCCTTGGACTTTGGTGCTCCTGGTTCTTGAGTCTTTGGGCTCTGTTGAAACTTATACCATTGCTCCCTCTCTTTCCCTCCTCCTTCCCCTTCTCAGGTCTTTAACCTCAGACTGAATTACACCACAGGCTCTCCTGGTTTTCCAGCTTGCAGATGGCAGACTGTGGGACTTCTCAGTCTCCTAATCAAGTAAGCCAATTCCTATAATAAGTTTTCATGTTCTCTTTCCCTGGAGAAACCTGATACACCAACCTATTGGTTCTCTTTCCCTGGAGAAACCTGATACACCAACCAAGGAAAAATAATTTTTTCAAAACCCTGCCCAGATATTACTTCCTCAGAAAACTTCCCAGCTATCCCCAGGGAGAATTACTCAATTTCTCCTCTGGGTTAGTTTTACGTCTTATATGGGCTTCATGGGGGTACTTAATATACAACATTCTGTTTGTTGACCTGATCTAAACAGGGAAGGAATAGATAAATGTAGACATGTGGAATATTAAACCCATGCTACGGTGGAAAGATCACTTGATTAGGAGTCAGAAGAAGTGGTATCAAACCCTCTTCCTCCATATAACCAAGTAGCGAAATTTCTCTTTCGTACATCTTATACATTGGGCTTCCACAGTTCATTTTCTCTTTGGGAGTAGAATATTAATCAGTTTGTATGCCTACTCTCTCACCCCATTCTTGTCACACAGTAAGTGTGTGTTCAAATATTCATTAACTTGAGCTAAATTATACATGGCATTCTTGTTATTTCACCAACACTGTCATCTGTGTTTCATACACAGGACCTTGGTGCAAAATTGCAGGCCCTTTTCTATTAGGTAAAGAGGTAAGCATACAGAACGAAAACAGATTTGTCCTATTTATTTTCTGATGTGTCAGAAAATTGTTCAACCCACATGTCAGAGGAGAAGGGTTATTTAACATCACTGTGTATTTTACTATCTAGCATTGTACTTGTGCCGGAATTGAGTGAGTCTTCCAGACTTTATTTTCCTTGATGTCTTTGCTCTACCTGTGCACTGTGTTCATTTCCAAATAGACTCCTATTCTGGAAATCCCATTTTTGAGATAGATCTCTAAACCACAATCTGCATTCTGAACATCTTAAATGCCTACGCACTAACCACAACTGTTTGTTTATCCACTATTACAACAGGGACAAATATAGTCACTAATTTTTGCCTTTTAAGTTAACAACCCAATTTAATACTTGGGAGGAGGAAGAAAGCCATCATAGTCATAGAAGAAACAAAGTTACAAAATACCATAGCAATCTGTGTTCTTCAAATATTCACATTGAAGACTAAAACAATATTTATACAACATTATATAAGGGAATAGGAGAAATTCTATGGTAGACAGTCTTTTTGGTTTTTTCTAAATGATTGATTTTTTGGGCAGATTTTGAAATTTTCATCAAGTGGTATGGTTCATCAGAGCTCAGTCTGAATTTTCTTTATCCATATGCTATCGCCAGAAATTCAGAGTGATCTCTAGGAGGGAAGTTCCCTCCTTATTTTTGGTTGTGGGATATGATTGCAGACCATGTAATGAGGATGTTCATATTTACCAAGTGACCCCCACATGGTACAGTCCTGACTATATTTCTCTGACATGAATTTCTCTTCATGATAATTTGGGGGGCTGTCATCCTTGAACAGTAGTTATACCTTAACGTTGGTACACATCTTTATATTTGCATACTTTGTCTCACTTAATCCTTTATATTAGTCTCAACTTTTTCAGTTGCAAGTGATAAAAACCATTTTGAACTAGTAAAGCATTTAAAAGGGGATCTCTTTTGGAGGGTAAGGGCTTACTTGAAAACCTCAGGGGTAGATCTGACTTTAAACATGGCAGGACTAAAGTGTCCAACTGTATAACTCTCAGGTCAGCTTTTCTCTCTGCTAACTCAAAGTCACCTAACTTTAGCTTCACATGTTTCTTTGCATTTGTTATCCTACAGGAGAGATTCTCTTTGTGTCTTCATAGAGCAAAGCTCAAAGAAGGACTCCAGTCGGCCCTTTGTAGGTCATGTGCCCCTCTCTGGGATCAGTCACAGTGGAGAGAAGGTTGAGGTATTCTGATTGGCCAGGTTGTTGTCACTTAATAAACTTGTGGTCTGGAGATTGGTGGGGCTCTGGGAATTAATCATTTATCAGAACTACATGGGGTAGAAAGGTTCAGTTCCCTGAGGGCAAAAGGGTTGCTGGGAATTTGATGATAGATGTCCACTCCCTTATCATGAGTACTATGAGAGATATTGTTTTTCCTATTTTAGAGGCTCAGAGAGATTGATTCGTTAAAATTCATGCAGCTGGTAAGTAGCTAAACTAAATCTTCTAATCTATTTTGTTCCTTTTGCTGATCTTCAGATAAGAGAACTCATTAACTACTTAAAAAATTCTTCTCTATGGAAGGGAAGTAGATAGGCACATAAAATTACCATTTCAAAGTAAAAGAAATTTGCTGCACTTTATGAGCTATGAAGAAATCTGGTATATTTTGCAAGTGGTTTCAAACAACAACAAAAGGGCATTTTAACTATAGTACAGCATTGTAAAAACAAAATACAAAAATGTACAAAAATTTTGCTGTAACTTATTTTACTTATTGGAAATAACAGTCTGTAAAAAAAATTATAAGTTTTACTGTTGGTATCATTTCAAAATAAACTTGGAAAAACCACCACCAGAAAAAAAAAAGCCCCTTTTAAAAAATAGTACAATGTGCTTTTAAAAATACTATTGCAAAAAAATCTACAAACAATAAATGCTGGAGAGGGTGTGGAGAAAAGGGAACCCTCTTGCACTGTTGGTAGGAATGTAAATTGATACATCCACTATGGAGAACAGTATGGAGGTTCCTTAAAAAACTAAAAATAGAACTACCATACGACCCAGCAATCCCACTACTGAACATGTACCCTGAGAAAACCATAATCCAAAAGAGACATGTACCACAATATTCATTGCAGCATTATTTACAATAGCCAGGACATGGAAGCAACCTAAGTGTCCATTGACAGATGAATGGATAAAGAAGATGTGGCACATACATACAGTGGAATAGTACTCAGCCATAAAACAAAAGGAAATTGAATTATTTGTAGTGAGGTGGATGGACCTAGAGTCTGTCCTACAGAGTGAAGTAAGTCAGAAAGAGAAAAACAAATACCGTATGCTAATACAGATATATGGAATCTAAAAAAAAAATGGTCTGAGGAACCTTGGGGCAGGATAGGAATAAAGACACAGACGTAGAGAATTGACTTGAGGACACGGGGAGGGGGAAGGGTAAGCTGGCACGAAGTGAGAGCGTAGCACTGACATATATATACCGTCAAATGTAAAATTGATAGCTAGTGGGAAGCAGCTGCATAGCACAGGGAGATCAGCTTGGTGCTTTGTGACCATCTAGAGGGGTGGGATAGGGAGGGTGGGAGGGAGATGCAAGAGGGAGGGGATATGGGGATATATGTATACATATAACTGATTCACTTTGTTATACAGCAGAAACTAACACAACACTGTAAAGCAATTTTACTCGAATGAGGTTGTTAAAAAAAAATACTATTGCATTGATCTCACTTTCCCATAAATATTCTTCTAGGATATCTAGGTGAGGTGGCAGAGAGTTGGGTCAAAATGACACAGGGGAAAGGGCAGAACCAGGTAAAGAAAGCAGCTTTTTTTTAAAGAGTAGCTTCATGCAAGTCTGGTGACAGAGGAAGCCCAGGATCAGGAGAACAAAGGCAATAATAGAGGTCAAACAGTCTGGTCAAAAAGCTTAGTGTGTACACCTGACTTGTATTTTGTCTGCTCCTGGAGACAAAGAAGGAACCCATTGGATTGATCTTCCCCAAATCCTAGAATTTCCAAAGCCTAATTATGAAGAAACATTTATTCAAATTTAGCGATTGATTATTGTATAATTTCATCATTAAGTTTTCTTGCTTTATAAAGTTCTCTAGCAAGCATAAGAAGCATCAAGATAACCCCTCAAAAAATTTGGAAGTTAAAAATAAAAACTGCAAAAATCATTGATGAAGTTTTGTGAAGAAAATAATTAAGAAGAACACCAGTATTAGATTGGACTGAAGAGAAAACAAACTCCAGTCCCTGCAGAGGGCTTACAATGTTAGATTGTAAGAAAAATGAGTTAGATTTTATGGAGAACCTTATTAAATAAGATAACCGAGATAAATTGTAAGTATATAGTTTTAGGGAAGCAAATCCCTGTATCATATATCTTGAGGTCTGACCAAGAAAAAAAAATGACCATAACTTAGAAATATTCTGTACACCATAAAGGTTTTTAAACCACATAATTAAGAGGCTTCTCAAAAATAACCTACTACTTAAAATAGACTTGTGGCTTTTTACTGTGAAGATGGGACAATGTTTTTGGTGTTAAGAAAAACGGGCACTGGAGAATTAAAAAACGCTACACATGTTTAAAATAAACACTATTTTCAAAATCAGTTGGGGAAGAAATACACTGACCCCTTGTTGTCTGTAGAGATTGGACAATATCCATAAATTTATATTCAACGATAAATAACAGATGTGTTGGTTTCAATGTTTTTAAATATTTTCAAAGTATCTATGAATATAACTTTAAAAAAGGAGTGGACATTTTGTACTAATCTTGGTTATTTCATCTTTTATTTATCAGTCTTTCCAAAATATTTCTGAAATATCTTACTTTTTAGTAGCTAATGGTAGTCTATGCCAATTCTTGTGTAAATCAAATCAGTTTTTGTTTTCAGACCAGCAGGAGGGAAAAACAGTGCCAGAAGTTTTTTAAAAAGTTGATCATCTCATTCTCATCCTTGGATTCTTATTTTCATTCTGGTACAGCCAGAGAGTTCTTTGGTTCCTAAAGCAACGCTGCTCATTCTGGCACCTGGGTAGTGGCTGACCGATGAGCACATCAAGCAACTCACCTGGAAGGGCCCAAGGGAAAAGCATTGACAGAGGACCCTGATAAATATGATCACCTGTTGCTCAGTGCTTCCTTTATTGATAAACTTTCAACTCACCGACTTTCAGGTAGGAGCAAAAGATTCCTGATCCCTCCTGGAACATAGTGTTGGCCGTCATTTGTATAAATCACCATGGACTAACAAAAGCTAAACTCTCATACGCTTCTTGGTATTTCACCTTTTTGAAAATAGAGGAGTTTATCTATTTCCTAAGTGATGCAGGGAGAAGAGCTTATGTGTAACAAGGATTTTTTGAGGAACTGGACAATAGTGTGGCAGCTGTACCCTCCCTACTCACTCTATAAACCATCTTAGAGCTACACTGAGAAGATTGCATTCAATTTGGCAAAACTGGAAAATCTTTCAAGCCTCAGCTCATAAACAAACATGCTGACACTGACATTTGTTTCCAACTTAGGTGAAAACTCACAGTGACTCAGACTTTAGCAGTGGAAGCAGCTATTTTAAGAACAAGAGCCTACTAATTTTTGCAAAGAAAATATATGCTTATTGCTAGATCCTACAACAGCTACAAACTTGTTTCCTTATTGTCTTGTTTGGTGAGTAGGTCTTGCCTCAATTATGTTTCTGTAGTCTTTGCTCCAGATTCACGTAAAGACTGGTATCAAGGAAAATGACGCTTTATTTCTAGCTGTCCTCTGTATCTCTGTGCTTCTATTTCACCATCCATAAAAACATTTCAACATTTCATGGAGGGTAACCAATTTCAAACATCTTTTAGGGCTCAGACTAAAGAAGCTATACACATTTAAAAATTATTTTTATGGGCTTTACCATTTGGCATTTTTTCATTTTAACAATTTTCATGAGAGCTTAAATGTAATAACACATTTCATATAATAACGCTTAATTATTATCTACTATTTATCCAATGATCTCATGATAGCTTATAAACACTAATTAATTGAGATTTACAAAACCCTGTGAAGTTCCAAGTACAATGGCCAGGTTTGGTTTAACCAGTTATTTCTCTAAATGCTGCTTTGAAGTCTTTGAGTGTTTAACTAGTGATTATAATTCATGTTGCTCTCTGGGAAACTTGAAGTAGACTCATTTTTATCTTGTTCCCATGGTTTTCAAATTAAGTTTTTATTCATGATTTCTGGAATGAGCCAGAGAAAATTTGACTAAGTAATTTTGACTTAGCGTTGAAACTATATCTTTAAGAATTTTCAGATCAGTGAGAAAGCTATGTTGCCATCTTCAGTCTGCTACAACTGTAGTAGTGACATACCTCATTATTCCTACTATAGCCTGCTCCACAGCAGTCAGCCTTTGAGGCTTCAAACTCTGGCCCACAGAGTACCCTGATCTCACAAATATTTTATCATGAGCCTGTCTCCTCCTTTTAACACTTTCCCTGCTTCTCTCTTTTGACCTCTGTCTCAAACTTAAGGTATAGAATACGACTATGAGCTGCTTATCCAAAGGCCGAGGGTCCTCTAAGTATGTAACTTAAAGAATTAATTTCACCTGTTTAAAATTTTTGTCTATGAGAAATGCAGGCAAAATAATACCTATCCTACTATTCCTCAACATTGTGGCCATTACAAAGTGAGATAATATATATGTATATATATAGTTGTTCTTTTTTGGATTCCCTGCGTGGTTTATATTCACACAACAAATATTTATTCAGTGCCTATTATGTACCATGCCATGTTCAAAGGGCTGAACAAAGTAGTGAACAAACAAATTAAAAAATAAACAAATAATTGCTGTTCTCATGGCGCATATATTCTAGTGGGCAGGGGGAGATAAGTAAAAATATATAATGTATTATATGGTGGTAAATATTATGGAGAATCCTGATTCAATACAAGTTCTACCACTGATGAGCTATGTAGCCTTGGGAAAATTAGCTGACCTCACTATACCTCAGTTTTCAAATCTGTGAAATGGAGAAAAGAATACTACTTACATTATAGCGTTGAGAATTTATACCCATCTTATCAAAAATTGTCCAGTTTGATATTCTAGTAAATGTAAATTCCAATACATTTTACAGTCATTATGATAACAAGAAAGCAAAGAGACTTTCTATGCAAACAGCTAGTATTTCTTAGACATGCTATTTGAACCCAGATGGTTTGACTTAAGGTTTCTGTGCTTAACTATTCGCCTACATTACCTCCACCAATAATAATAGCTAAGAGCTTCACATGTGTAACCTCATTTAATTCACACAAGAACTTTATAAAACAATAAAAATAATGTTCCTGCTTTACAGGCCCCTCCAAGCTGCAGTTACCATCACAGCTGGGTAGAATTCTCTTCTAAGGGACCTGAGTGGCAGCTCTGCAGGGCATTTCCTCCAAGCCTCAGGTGCCAATTACATCAACCTTTTCTGTTTGTATCCCTTTCCACTGAGGTGACAGAGCTTCCTGAAATTGCTAGCTATATGTTACCTTAGTGTCCTCCTTTCACATTTTCAATTATCCAATAACAATTTAATCAATTCCTCTGAATAAAATGTTTCTGTTAAATGGATGGATAAAGAATGAATGGATAAAGAAGATGTGGTACATATATACAATGGAATATTACTCAGCCATAAAAAAGAATGACGTAATGCCATTTGCAGTGAAGTAAGCCAGACAAAGACAAATATCATATGATATCACTTATATGTGGAATCTTAAAAAAAGAAGATACAAATGGACTTATTTATAAAACAGAAATAGACCCACAGACATAGAAAACAAACTTATGGTTACCAAAGGGGAAAGGGGTGGGGGAGGGATAAATTAGAACTTTGGGATTAATGTATACATACTACTATATATAAAATAGATAAACAACAAGGACCTACTATATAGCACAGGGAACTCTACTCAATATTTTGTAATAACCTATAAAGGAAAAGAATCTGAAAAAGAATATATATATACATGTATGTGTGTATATATATACGTATATATATATATAGATAGATAGATAGATAGATAGATAGATATATAACAGAATCGCTGTGCTGTACACCTGAAACACAACAGGTAACACAACATTGTAAAGCAACTATACTTTATATATATATATATATATACTTTTATATATGTATATAATGTCTGTTTAAATACCTACTGTGTTTTTTTTCTTGCTTTGACTCAGGCTGATTCTGTACTTGGTACCAAAAATGGTTCCTCAAAATCTCACAAAGATGGAATTTGGGGATTGGCTCAGTCATGTCCTTGGTCTTGAATGCAGGGCTCAATTACTTGTCAATAAGAAAGGATATACTGTGCTAGTAATCCATGGCATGCATTGCCAAGTGCCATCACAATTAAGTTTTTACCTGTAGTTGATTGTGATGAAGTGCTAACTCAAGCAAGCGTCCCACACTTTCTAACATAATGTCATTTACATAGATAGCACATGATTTATTTACCCCCATACGCGGGGTCGTTTTCAGTTTTTCATTATGATGATACCATAATAAGCATATATATGTTATATCAATATGTGTCATATATTTATCTTTTTTCATTAGTGTACTTGATAGTATAAGTATTTCTTTAGAATAAATCATTAAAGAGCAATGGCTAATAATGTTGATAGGTTATTTCTGGCTGGGGAATTATGGACGATTTTTATTTTCTCCTTTATAATATTCTGCATTTCTGGTTTCCTTTCCAATAAGAATTGTTTAATTATGAGAAAAATGAAGTTACCCCCTGTTCCCCAATTAATGTCATTAATTTTGCCACTATCACAGCATGAGTTTTACTCTGCTGTGATTTAGTGAAGTTTACAGCAACTGTCAACTGTATAATAATCAAAATAAGTCATTAAGTCAGCTGAACTAATCACTATGGTTAATTTGTTTGATTAATTCTTTCTCCTCAAGGATGAAAGTAATTTTCAGGTAATCTGAAAGTAAGTCAGGAAATCATAGCATCTCTAGGTTGGAAAGGACTGTAAAATGTCCTAACGAAGACTTCAATTTTAATATTAAAATATCTATAATGTCTATAATTTAATAAGCAGTTAAATATTTAATATGATAAACATTAAGGAATCCTCAAGGCTTTCAAGCCTTCTCACTCTGCTCTTTTCCTTGGAAAACTCATCCAAAACAAAAGCTTCAGTTATCAACTATAAAGCTGGCACCGTTCAAAATTTTATCTGTAGCCTAGAAATTATCTGATCTCCATATATGTTTTTAGAAAAATCAAGAATAAAGATTTTCATTGGAGGAAACAGGATATAGATTGTATATATAATAAAATTGGATCAAGATTAGAGGCAGAAGGACATCACTATATATCCAGCACCTGCAGAGGTAGAAAAGGATACCTAATTTGTGGGTGGGATGGAGGAGGAGAACAGGATAATGACCTCAGATGGGGTCCAGGCAGATAGATCTCATTTAATCCGTTTATAATTGGGTGCATGGTGGGGCATCAGATGGAGAACTCAAGCTCAGGATGTTGCCTAACTCACTGATGAACAGTACCAGTGAGGTGCCTGAAAGCCAAATCAAAGCATGGAACCCAGACAAAGCCTACAGAGCAGTGTCTCCCCTTGAGCAAGCACTGTGTATTGCCAAGAAGAATTGCATTGGTTGTTTGATTCTTCTTCCCCCTTTACAAAAGTCCAGGGTCCTCAAACACACCAAATCATCAGCGAAAGTAGGAATGGAAATTCCCAGCACCAGTACTGGGCAGGGGCAGAGTGGAAACCCTTTATACAATATTCCCCACTTTGGTGAATGAAATCTGGTTGGACAAGCTAAAAAATTAGGAATACTACAAAAACATTCTTGGATAACTATCACTCACATTCTTCAAATGTTAGCCGTTTACTACATTTGCTCTCTTTCTTTGTACACACATACACACAGAGACACTTTTTTTTCTGTGCCCTTTAAGAGTAAGTTGTATACAAGATGACAATTCACCCCTAAATAGTCATTATTTGCTAAAATCACAGGAATTCTTCCACATTAAAGCAGAATATTATCAAAATCAGGAAATTACCATTGATACAATATTACCTAATCCATAGACTTTATTCAGATTTTCTCTAAGACCTTAATAATGTCCTTTTAAAAAATAATCCAAGATCATATATCAATATTGTATTCAGTTGTCATTTCTCTTTAGTCTCCTTTAATCTGAACTATTTTTCTGAGTCTTTCTTCATATTTCATAACATTGATTTTTTGAAAACATTAGTTATTTTTCTTATTGTGGTAAAATAATATAGCAAATTTTACCATCTTAATCATTTTTAAGTGGTTCAGTAGTGTTAAGTATATTCATATGGCTGTGCAACAGACCTCTAGAATTTTTTCATCTTGTAAAACTGAAACGCTATACTTGTTAAACACTAATTCCCCTCCCCCCCCGCAGCCCTTGTCAACCACCTTTCTACTTTCTGTTTCTATTATTTTGACTACTTTAGATACTTCATATTCGTGGAATCATTCCGTATGTTTGTCCTTTTGTGACTGGTTTATTTCACTTAGCATAATGTCCTTAAGATTCATTCATATTGTGGCATGTGACAGAATTTCCTTCTTTTTTGAGGCTACATAATATTCCAGTTATCCATTGATAGACATTTGGTCACTTCTACCTCTTGGCTATTGTGAATAATGCTGCAATGAACATGGGTGTGGAAATGTCTCTTCAAGATCCTGCTTTGAATTATTTTCAGTATACTCCCAGAAGTGGGACTGCTGGATTATATCATTATTCTATTTTTAATTTTGAGGGGAACCTTCTTACTATTTTTTATAATGGCTGCACTATTTTGCATTCCCCAAAACAGTGCCCCAAATTTCCAATTTCTCACATCCTCTTCAATACTACTTATTTCCTATACTTTTGATAGTGATCATTCTAATAGATGTGAGGTGATATCTCATGTGTTATTGATTTGCATTTCTCTTATGATTAGTGACGTTGAGCATCTTTTGATATACTTGTTGACCATTTGTATAACTTCTCTGGAGAAGTTATATTATTCAAGTCATTTGGATTATTTGGTTTTATGTTGTTGAGTTGTAAGGGTTCCTTATATATTCTGGATAATAACCCTTATCAGGTATATGATTTGCAAGTATTTTCTCCCATTCTATAGGTTGGCATTTCACTCTATTGATTCTTTCCTTTGGTGTGCAGAAGTTTTTAAGTTTGATGAAGTCGCGTTTGTTGATTTTTTTCTTTTGCTGTTTGTGCTTTTGGTGTCATATCCAAAATCTAATGTCAAATCTAATGTCTTGAAGCTTTTTCTCTGTTTTCTTCTAGGAGTTTTATAGTTTTAGGTCTAATGTTTAGGTCTTTAATCCATTTTGAGTCTTTTTTTGTATATGATACATGGTTAAGTATCCAAATTCTTTCTTTTGTATGTGAATATCCATTTTTCCCAACACTGTTATATAGGAATTTCACAGAAGTGATAATGGGCTCTTCTCATTCAATTCATTAATTTCTGATGATAACTTTAATCGTTTGGTCAAGGTGATGTCTGCCAGGTTATAGGAGTCATCACTTGACAAATTGTTTTCTTTCTTTCTCTATGTCCAGTGCATGACATCTTCATGTGGATTTTACTATCTAAATATGTATTGAATCCATGTATTTTTCTTCTGAGTTTTTGATCCAATCTCACTGACCTTCACTGTCTCAAATATGCTTTTCTTTTTGTTGGGAGCCCCTTTTCTCACCATCTTGGTCCTTTGTTCTTTCTGTTTGTTTGGTCTTTGTTCTTATCTCACCTTAAGCACGACTACTTCTGGGAGGCCTCCCCTGACCCCCCAGAATGGCTCAGGTCTTTTATTTTACATTCTCATAGCACTGTATGCCTCTACTTCACAGGAACGTAGTAAATTTAGATTTGTTTGTATAATTCTGAATAAACATCTATCTCCTTGATAAATGGCAAATTCAATGTCAGCAGAAGTTGTTGCTTGCCTTTGTGCCCACACAAAATGTTTGGCTCATAGCATTCATAAATAATAGTCTAGTAATAGTCATAATAATGATAGCATCAATGTTGGGTATTTACTATTTGCCAGTAACTCCACTAAGTTTTCACCATCTCTGTATTATCTCAGAAAAGCAAATGTGAATAAAATACAGTTCATGAAAACAACTTCTTTGAATGTTATTGAATTTTCCATTTACATAATCTTGTATAAATTATATAATTGTGTATCTGCTTTTGGTAACTTATTAAATAGGTAAAACATATTATTAACTGCAGTAAGAGATCTACCAAAAAACTGTAATTTCACAGAGAAAACTGTATAAATAGTAGCCAGTACCTCTTTAAAATAATCTTTTTGTTGAAACACATACTTTTTTCCTGCATTTGTAAACTTATAAAACTCAAACTGTATGAAGAATTCTTTTTAAACAATGATCTGGTGCCATTAGCAGCAGAGTGTACAGTGAGGATATTATGAATTCACAGTGGAAAGTAAACCAGGCTCCATATTTTTAAATGAATGAAATTGGAAAAAGAAAGAAGTCATTCCCCAAATAATCACACTATGGTTTAAATGTCATACCTACCAGTGTTTATTGGCCAAATCTTCCTTTGAAGTCTTTGACTTCTATCACCAGTGGCATTCTCTGGTTTTAACTGTTGTGCCTGTGGTTTTGTCTACTAAAGGTCAACTGGAGAACATTTGCTTTGGACAGCCTTTGAAAGGATGAACAGACTAGATTTACTTTATCTGCCTTTTAATTACAAATCGTATGCATGCAATTTTGAGATCCTCAAGAGCATCTACAGGGCCCCCGGAAGAGGAGGTAGTTGTCTTGCTGCTTTAGAATTTGTTTGCAGTAGTTGTCATTAACGTGCAAGTTAATTAATGGTATGTGTTGCTTGGGTTGAAGCCGTAAAGAGTTAATTTTTTTTAGCACATGTTGTACTAAGGATGAATAGTGAAAGTTTGCTCATATACCTATAATTTATAAAAGAAAAAAAGATGTATGTCTAGAGTTCAAATAGTCAAACATCAAAGTATTTGCTAAGATCAGCTTATTGAGTGAATTTTTCATTACTGGAAAAAGTTAGGTGTTCCATGTTCTTATGGATACAGAGAGTAGTCTGGTTATCTACATAAACTAAGATCTGCCTGAATTTGCCTTGTTTTGGAATCTGGTTTAACCTCCTTGTCTTTTTAAAGAGACTGAAAAAACCTTGGCAATGTCAGGGCACAAGCCTGGGTTGTGGGGACCAAGGTTCACTTTAGGCTGTGTGTACAAACTATTTAATAGAATTAGGGGGGGATTCTTTTATCTATGAACCTGACTGAATAATATTTTATGATTAGCTAGAACACGAAGGAGAAATTGAAGTGCAGCCAGTTGATTCAAAATAGAAGTGATGTTGTAGCTCAATTGCTGGGAGCAAATAAACTAAGAAGCTTCTTTATGATACACAAAAGAAATGTTAAAAGAAAAAAAAAAAAGGATGATGAAGAAGAAGCATTGTGTGCTGTATGTCTGAATTACAGAGTAAAGAAAAAGTTGACTTTTTTTTCTTATCATATAAGTAGTCATAAATGTTACAGAAAACACAGAGGCAAAAAGTAAAAACATACATATATATCATATATCTTTAATACACACACTTACATATACTTTTTTTCACAAAAAGTGGAATCCAACTGTACATAGTGTGTATTAAGTTGCTTTTGCCACTCAACTTTATATCACTAATCTCTTTCTGCAATTGTAAATATTCATCTATAAGGCTTGTTCTAAAATTAATTTTTAAAGCAGCATAACCCTGTTATCTATTATATAGTCATTACATTTTGAAAAAAGCATAACTGATCTGATTTAATTAGAAAAGGAGTCGTAATCCACAAGATGGCAACCCCATAGCTCCAGGGCAAGTTCCTACAGCACAGTCCTCATCATCATTTCAAATGCTGCAGAGTATCCCACAATATTGCCACATCATGATTTATCAAACATATTCACTACTGCTGAGCATCATGTTGCTCCCAGTATTTCCTAATCAACTACAGAGCTGCAAACAATACCACTGTGGACGATTTACGTGCACATCTATGATTGTTTCTTTGGAGTGATTTCTTGAAAGTGGAATTCCAGGGTGAAAAGTTTTATATTTTAAAAAAGGTTTTTAAATATAGATTGCCAAATTGTTCCCCAGGAAGGACTTTTCAAAAAAATCAATATATTGTCCCAACAATAATGTTGGAGAGTTTAATTTCACCAAAACATTGTCAAAACATCACTGGAATGATAAAAAGAATGAAGTATTGCTACATGCTAGAACATGTATGAACCTTGAAAACACTATGCTTATTGAAAGCATTCACAAAAGACCTCATGTTGTGTAATTCCATTTATGTGAAATATCCAAAATAGGCAAATCCATAGAGACAGAAAGTAGATTAGTGATTACCAGGAGCTTGGGGGAACAAGGAATGGAGAGTGACTTTTAATGGACGTGTGGTTTCTTTCGGGAACAATGAACATGCACTAAAATTAGACAGTGGTGATAATTGCACAACTCTGTGAATATATTGAAACCACTGTATTGTGAACTTTAAAATGGTGCCATTTATCTCAATAAAGCTATTTTTTTAAGTTATTAGAAAACTTGACCAAAGAAAGAAAAAATAGTAGCTATGGTAAATGGCTTTCAATTAATAGTGATGTTGTACTTTTCTTTTTCCATACGTATTGGTCCTTTATATTTCTTCGATGAGTTATTTGTTGTGTTTCTCATTCTTTTCTTTTAAAAAGTATTCAAACTTTTCTTAATGATTTGTGTATTTCCTTATGAAGGAGGATAATATCTGTCTTTTAATATGTAACCACAGTAAATGTATGCATCAATTATAAAATTCATCACAATTTTAGAAATGCTAAGTTATGAAAGGTATGACTTAGTATTGTGGATATGTGGTGATTCTGTGCTTTTTGTTGTTAAAGAGGTTGTGAGCATCCAACTGGCAGGAGATTTTGGCTCCCTAAATGAACAATAAATCATTTTATCTCTTAGTGTCAAAAGTTCATTTTCAACAATGGAGCCCAGAAAATGGTGCATTACATGCAAATGATGATTATAACTAAGAAAAGAGTAGAATTATAGAGACCAGATTATAATCTATACTGTGATGTTTACTGTGAACTTTGTTATCTGGCCAAACCGAGGCCTTCAAAATGCGATCCAAGAGCTAATTAAACATAAGTTACTGCTTGCAAGTCACTGTACTAAGAGCTTCTGGGGATGTAAAGCTGAATAAAACCTTATTCACTGTTTCTGCCCTCAGCGAGCTTTATACAATTGTTTTTTTTTTTCTTTTTGTTTGGGAGGTTGGGAGAAGCTGGGGAGATAAAACAAGTACAAGAGACTTTAATTTGCTCCTTTTAACAAGTGAGAAGAGGGGTAGTTTCTTGATATGATTAAAGTAGGATAAAACAGAGACAAGTGATAGAGAAGTTTGGGCCTAAAGAAAGAGCACAGGGGGAGAAGGCAAGACAGAAAGTCAAAGAAAACATAAGAGCAAATCTTCTATTAAGATGTTGGGGAGAGGGCCACATGAGGACTTCTAGTTCAGGGGTAGTTTGACAGGCTCTGAGTCACATGAGGGCAGAGGCAGCCTTTGCAGTGGGAAAATTGATGATGCATCACAGCACAAACGAACAACCTTCTCAAAGAGTGGGTCACATGTTGAGAATGCTGAAGAACAAGAGCATGCAGGCTCCCGAGGAAGCCCTGTGGTGATGAAGGGAGCCTGCTTCTGGGAAAGCAGTCAGAATAGTGTAGGAAGTTTGTAAGTAAACACATTTTTCAGACTCAGTTAAAAATGTGTTTATTTAACACCTCTCATCTAAGGACCTAGGAATGTTTTACTGATATTTACATTGATAGCTCGTTTGTATTCCCCAAGACACGAATAAAATTAGAATGATTTTGAGATCTGTTTCTTGTCCTGCAGTTTCTTGGAATTTATTTCCTTCAAAAGAGAGATACTATAGACTTAGGGTTATGTTAACAATAGCAAGATAACAGTAGAGAGAATAGAATTTTAGATTCTTTCTAATTCCAAATTGCATAAAATGGCAGGCCATGAACAGGTTTGGTAACTTTTAGCTTTGTAACACACCTCTGACGTGGGGAGAACAGCACTTTCATACAGGGACTCTGTGAGGTTTTGATGAAAAGCAATGAGATCGAATCTGTGCTTTGCATTTCTTAGAAGTGGTACAGGGTATTCATGCATAAGTACTGCACAGTTTTAGTTTTTTACAAGACTATAATGAATATGGAATAAAGTGAGGCATGAGTTTCTAAGACCAGAATTTGATCCATTTTCTTTGGAAACAATTTTATCCAAGATTTGATGTATTTCTTCTACCAGTTTGTTTGCTTTTTCAACTCTTCTTATAACTTCTCAGAAGAAACTCTGCTTACAATTAACATAGGAGTTTTAACAAATTTCTCAGGAATTGGGATTTGAAAATAAAAGATAAATAATGTATATGAGTCTAGAAAGATATATGCAAAAATGTTTTGCTTATGTATAATTTCTAACTTTGCCATAATAAATATGTATATTTATTCCTAATACCATAACCACTACAAAGAAGAAAAATTGAGATTGAAGGACAAAAAATGACCATGATGGAAGACGGCATTCATAATTTTTTTGTTAAAGTATATCTTTCCTATGAAGAGCCTACTCTCATATAGGAGAAACTTCCCATGTAAAAACTTATTCTTGAGCTCTCAGGATGTATGAAAACAACAGATGGTATCAGAACAGTGAGATATAGATGATGGGAGAAAGAGGAAGGAGAGGAGGAATAAGAACATACAAACATGGGAAACTCAGCTGACAGCAGGCAAGCACAGAGGTCCAAGTGCAAGTTGGTAGGAGGCAATAGGGATATGGGACTTGATAGGATTTTAGAGACCGTTGAGTTCCATCCCTTACTTTTTTGTGAAGAAACTGCAGGCCAGAAAGTTGCAGCTTGTCAATAGTCCCAGAGCCTGCTCTGTCTCAACACTGAGCTCTCAAGCATTTTCCTATACTATGTGGGTCTCTGCCTGGTCTCAACTTGTGACAGGAATCCTTTCCCCATGCAAGCATGAATTAACAATCCTTAACTGTGCACTTTTCTTTTTCTAAAATAATTGAAAAGAGTCACAAGGAAAAATTGAAGAAGTCTGTAAATGACAAAATCCCAAAGATTGAAGATAACGCTATACAACATCATCTCCCTCCTTTATTTCTCTTGTGATTAATGCTCCAACCCCTTAGCGAGATCTCTCATTTCTTTTAATCTCATCTTGTTCTTTCAGTAGGAGGAAATTTTGCATTGTGATTCGGTGTGCTCTTATCTCCTGGGTTTGAATCCTAGACTCTAGAAATGTGTGTGTGACCTTGAGCTATTTATGAAATGTCTTTGTGCCTCAGTTTTCCCATCTGTAAAATGAGGATGATAAAATTATACTGACCTCCCATGGTGGTTGAGAGAATTCAATGGCTTGTTTAAAAGAATGAAAATGAAATGCTTAGAACAGGGCTGACACTTGAAGTGCTCAGCAATTTTAGTGATTATTATTATTTCAATCTCTATTCCTTTGAGTGTTCTTGCCTCTGCTACAAATGCCCAATTCACCTTTCACATCTCAGTTCCTCTAGAAGCTTTACCAGACTTTCACAGGCTGCCTTGGATAACTTCTCTTTTATGCTCCTTTGAGCTTGTGCACACATCCATTAGAGCAATTATACTGAGTGGTATAACAGAAAACAATATATCAAACACATAATTTAAACCTAAAATGATTTGTAGCCACTTTTGCTTAAGGGCCTCCACTGAATTTGGTAGATCTGAATGGGAAAATAAATATCCATGCTATTCTTTTCCCTTGTAAGGAATCTCAGGGCAGAAATTTCAAGATCCCTGAGAGATTATCAGGGCTGCTCAAAGGATGGAGAACTGTTATTTGGCAGGGCTCTTAATTAAAAATGGTCCCTGGGTTTGCAAAGGTAGATTCTGAGACAGGTGTTAGTGGTTGTGCTGGTAGGGAGGAGTCAGAGACTTACATTGCCTTGTTTTTGGTAGTCAAATTGAGTACAAAGGGAGAAGCTTGTCTGTAAAAGTTCAGGATAAGCGGGATATCAGAGGCTTTTGAGGTCTATGGGGTCTGAGCAGCATTACAATATAAAACACAACCTAGTGATGTCAGCTATTTACACAAATGCCGTGAATTAGTAGTGTGTACATGTGAATGAAGGAAAGGGTCTCAGTTCTATGGCTGGGTTAGTCTGGTCAGGTTCTGGGTCCCCAAACATCACTAACATGATCTGTTGACAAGACAAAGCTGAGTTTATTGCTTACCACAGTGAGGAAGCACCCCACCTTGACAGAGCTTTGGCACTGCCTTGGAGTGGGTAAAGCAAGGTCAGAATTTATGGGGAACTGGAAGTTTGGTTTAGTGTGAAAGTGTGCACAGGACAGTGAAAAGATGGAATTCAACTCAAGAAGGTGCTTGGAGCTAAAGTTTACTAGGAAAAGAGGAAGCTACTCCCAGAATTCTCAAAAGACTAGAAGAGACACAGGGTTGAAAATATGGAATAGGCTTTGGGTCACTTAATCTTTGGCCTTCAGCAGTATGTCTTCCACTTCACCACTGGCCAAGGTCAACAATGACTCTGAAGACCTTCAAGATGGCAGAGGAGTTAGAAGTGGAGATCACCTTCCTCCCCATAAATATATCAAAAATACATCTACATGTGGAACAATTCCTACAGAACACCTACTGAATGCTGGCAGAAGACCTCAGACTTCCCAAAAGGCAAGAAAATCCCCATGTAGCTGGGTAGGGCAAAAGAAAAAAGAAAAAACAGACAAAAGAATAGGGACAGGACCCGTACCTCTTGGAGGGAGCTGTGAAGGAGAAAAAGTTTCCACACATTAGGGAGCCCCTTCACTGTCAGGCACAGGGGGTGGATGGAGGGGAAGCTTTGGAGCCACAAAGGAGAGCACAGCAACAGGAGTGCAGAGGGCAAAGTGGAGAGATTTCCACACAAAGGATCAGTGCCAACCAGCACTCACCAGCCTGAGAGTCTTGTCTGCCCACACGCTGGGGTGGGTGGGGGCTGGGAGCTGAAGCTCGGGTTTCGGAGGTCAGATTGCAGGGAGAGGACTGGGGTTGGCTGCGTGAAGACAGCCTGAGGAGGCTAGTGTGCCACAGCTAGCCGGGATGGAGTCCGTGAAGAAGTCTGGACTTGCTGGAGAGGAAAGAGACCTTTGTTTCAGGGTTCATGAGGAGAGGGGATTCCTTCCCAGTGTGCCCACAGAAGGCAGAGCACCACCTAAGTAAGCTCCAGAAATGGGCACGAGACGTGGCTATTAGCTCAGACCCCAGAGACAGGCATGAACCAGGAATGCTGCTGCCACTGCCACCAAGAATCCTATGTGCAAGCACAGGTCACTATTCACACTGTCCTGGGAGCCTGTGCAGCACTCCACTGCCAGGGTCCTGTGATCCAGGGATAACGTCCCCAGGAGAACACAGGCGCACCACAGGCTGTTTCAACGTCATGCCGGCCTCTGCTGCCTCAGGCTCACCCTGTGTTCCAATTATGACTACTGTACCCCTCCCTCCCCCTGGCCTGAGTGAGCAAGAGAGCCCTAATCAGCCGCTGCTTTAACCCCTTCTTGTCTGGGCAGGGGACAGATGCCTGAGGGCAGCCTACATGCAGAGGTGGGGCCAAAACCAAAGCTGAACCCCAGGAGCTGTGTGAACAAAGAAGAGAAAGGGAAAATTCTCTGTGCAGCCTCAGGAGCAGCGGATTAAATCCCCACAGTCAACTTGATAAACCCTGCATCTGAAGAATACCTGAATAGACAATGAATGCTCCCAAAATTGAGGCTGTGGACTATGGGAGCAACTGTAGACTTCAGGTTTGCTTTCTTCGTCTAATTTGTTTCTGGTTTTATGTTTATCTTAGTATAGTATTTAGAGCTTATTATCATTGGTGGATTTGTTTATTGTTTTGGTTGCTCTCGTCTTTATATATATATATATATATATTACCTTTTCCTCTTTTTATCAGTGTGTATGTGTATGCTTCTTTGTGTGATTTTGTCTGTATAGGTTTGCTTTTACCATTTCTCCTAGGGTTCTCTCTGTTCGTTTTTTTTTGTTTGTTTTGTTTTGTTTTTCTCTCTTCCTTTTCTTCTGAGCCATATGTCTGGCAGGGTCTTGGTACTCTGGCAAGGTGTTCGGCCTGAGCCTCTGAGGTGGGAAGGCTGAGTCCAAGACATTGGACCACAAGAAATCTCCTGGCTCCATGTAATATCATTTGGTGATAGACCTCCCAGAGAGCTTCATCTCAACACTAAGACCCAGCTCCACCCAATGGCCAGCAAGCTCCAGTGCTGGATGCCCCATGCCAAACAACTAGCATGAGAGGAACACAACCCTATGCATTAGCAGAGAGGCTGTCTAAAGTTATACGAAGTTCACAGACATTCCTAAAACACCACCAGACATGGCTCTGCCCAATAGAAGGACAAAATACAGCCCCACCCACAAGAACACAGGCACCAGACCCATTCACCAGGAAGCCTACACAACTAACCTCACTAAACTAACCTCACCCACTGGGGGGAGACACCATAAATAATGGGAACTATGAACCTGCAGCCTGTGAAAAAGCCCAAACACAGTAAGTTAAATAAACTGAGAAAACCAAGAAATATGCAGCAGGTGAAGGAACAAGGTAAAAACACAACAGACCAAACAAATGAAGAGGAAACAAGCAGTCTACCTGAAGAAGAGTTCAGAATAATGATACTAAAGATGATCCAAAATCTCGGAAATAGAATGGAGAAAATACAAGAAACATTTAACAAGGACCTACAAGAACTAAAGAGCAAACAAACAATGATGAACAACACAATAAATGAAATTAAAAATACTACAGAAGGAACCAATAGCAGAATAACTGAGGCAGAAGAACAGATAAGTGACCTGGAAGATAAAATAGTGGAAAAAACTGCCACAGAGCATAATAAAGAAAAAAGAATGAAGAGAATTGAGGAAAGTCTCAGAGACCTCTGGGAAAACATTAAACACACCAACATTCAAATTATAGGGGTCACAGAAGAAGAAGAGAAAAAGAAAGGGTCTGGGAAAATATTTGAAGAGATTATAGATGAAAACATCCCTAACATGGGAAAGAAAATAGTCAATCAAGTCCAGGAAACACAGAGAGTCCCATACAGGATAAACCCAAGGGGAAATATTCCAAGACACATATTAATCAAACTATAAATACAAAGAAAAAATATTAAAAGCAGCAAGAGAAAAGCAACAAATAACATACAAGGGAATCCCCATAAGGTTAACAGCTGATCTTTCAGCAGAAACTCTGCAAGCCAGAAGTGTGTAGCAGGACATATTTAAAGTGATGAGAGGGAAAAACCTACAACCAAGGCTACTCTAACCAGCAAGGATCTCATTCAGATTCTAAGGAGAAATTAAAACCTTTACAGACAGCAAAAGAGAATTCAGCACCACCAAACCAGCTTTACAACAAATGCTAAAGGAATTTCTCTAGGCAGGAAACACAAGAGAAGGAAAAGACTTACAATAACAAACCCAAAACGATGAAGGAAATGGTAATAGGAACATACATATCGATAATTACCTTAAATGTAAATGGATTAAATGTTCCAACAAAAGACACAGAATGGCTGAATAGATACAAAAACAAGCCCCATATATATGCTGTCTACAACAGACCCACTTCAGACCTAGGGACACATACAGACTGAAAGCAAAGGGATGGAAAAATATATTCCATAAAAATAGAAAACAAAAGAAAGGTGGAGTAGCAATTCACATATCAGACAAAATAGACTTTAAAATATAGACTATTACAAGAGGCAAAGAAGGACACTAAATAATGATCAAGGGATCAATCCAAGAAGCATATATAACAGTTGTAAATATTTATGCACCCAACATAGGAGCACCTCTATACATAAGGCAAATGCTAACAGCCATAAAAGGGGAAATTGACAGTAACACAATAATAGTAGGGGATTTTAACACCCCACTTTCACCAAAGGACAGATCATCCCAAATGAAAATAAATAAGGAAACACTAGCTTTAAAAGGCACATTAGAACAGATAGAATTAATTAATATTTATAGGACAATCCAACCAAAAACAACAGAATACACTTTCTTCTCATTCTCCATGATAGATCATATCTTGGGTCACAAATCAAGCTTTGGTAAATTTAAGGAAATTGAAATCATATCAAGTATCTTTTCTGACTACAGTGCTATGAAACTTGATAACAATTACAGGAAAAAACTGTAAAAAATACAAACACATGGAGGCTAAACATAACACTACTAAATAACAAAGAGATCACTGAAAAAATCAAAGAGAAAATCAAAATATACCTAGAAATAAATGACAATGAAAACACGATGACCCAAAACCTATGGGATGCAGCAAAAGCAGTTCTAAGAGGGAAGTTTATAGCAATACAATCCTACCTCAAGAAACAAGAAAAACTTCAAATAAACAATCTAACCTTACACCTAAAGGAATTAGAGAAAGAAGAACAAACAAAACCCCAAAGCTAACAGAAGGAAAGAATTCATAAAATACAAATTAGAAATAAATGAAGGAAAGAATAACAATGATCAATAGAACGAAAAGCTGGTTCTTTGAGAAGATAAACAAAATTGATAAACCATTAGCCAGACTCATCAAGAAAAAAAGGGAGAAGATTCAAATCAATAGAATTAGAAATGAAAAAGGAGAAGTAACAACTGACACTGCAGAAATACAAAGGATCATGAGGGATTACTACAAGCAACGATAGACCAATAAAATGGACGGCCTGGAAGAAATGGACAAATTCTTAGAAAAGTATAAACTTCCAAGACTGAACCAGGAAGAAATAGAAAATATGAACAGATGAATTAAAAGCACTGAAATTGAAACTGTGATTAAAAATCTTCCAACAGATTGGGATTGACATGTATACACTGATGTGTATAAAATGGATGACTAATAAGAACGTGCTGTATATATATAAAAAAAAATCTTCCAACAAACAAAAGCCCAGGACCAGACAGCTTCACAGATGAATTCTATCAAACATTTAGAGAAGAGCTAACACCTATTCTTCTCAAACTCTTCCAAAATACAGCAGAGGGAAGAACGCTCCCAAACACATTCTATGAGGCCACCATCAGCCTCAAAACCAAAGATGTCACACACAAAAAAAGATAACTACAGACCAATATCACTGATAAACATAGATTCAAAAGTCCTCAAGAAAAAACTAGCAAACAGAATCCAGCAGCACATTAAAAGGATCATACACCATGATCAAGTGGGGCTTAACACAGGAATGCAAGAGTTCTTCAATATATGAAAATCAATCAATGTAATACACCATATTAACAAACTGAATGAAAAAAAAAACATATGATAATCTCAAATGCAGCTGAAAAAGCTTTCAAAAAAATTCAACACCCATTTATGATAAAAACTCTCCAGAAAGTAGGCATAGAGGGAACCTACCTCAACATAATAAACGCTATATGACAAACCCACAGCCAACATCATTCTCAATGGTGAAAAACTGAAACCATTTCCCTAAGATCAGGAGCAAGACAAGGTTGCCCACTCTCACGACTACTATTCCACACAGTTTTGGAAGTTTCAGCCACAGCAATTGGAGAAGAAAAAAAAAAAAAAGGAATCCAAATCAGAGAAGAAGAAGTAAAATTGTCACTGTTTGCAGATGACATGATAGTATACACAGGGAATCCTAAATATGCCACCAGAAAGCTACTAGAGCTAATCAGTGAATTTGGTAAAGTAGCAGGATACAAAATTAATGCACAGAAATCTCTGGCATTCCTATACACTAATGATGAGAACCTGAAAGAGAAATTAAGGGAACACTCCCATTGACCATTGCAACAAAAAGAATAAAATACCTAGGAATAAACCTACCTAAGGAGACAAAAGACCTGTATGCAGAAAACTATAAGACAGAGATGAAGAAAATTAAAGATGATACAAACTGATGGAGAGATATACCATGTTCTTGGATTGGAAGACTCAACATTGTGAAAATGATGATACTACCCAAAGCAATCTATGGATTCAATGCAATCCCTATCAAACTACCAATAGCATTTTTCACAGAACTAGAACAAAAAAATTCACAATCTGTATGGAAACACAAAAGACCCCGAATAGCAAAAGCAATCTTGAGAAAGAAAAACGGAGCTGGAGGAGTCAGGCTCCCTGACTTCAGACTGTACTACAAAGCTACAGTAATCAAGACAGTATGGTACTGGCACAGAAACAGAAATATAGATCAGTGGAACAGGATAGAAAACCCAGAGAAAAACCCATACACATATGGTCACCTTATCTTTGCAAAGGAGGCAGGAATATACAGTGGATTAAAGACAGCCTCTTCAAGAAATGTTGCTGGGAAAACTGGACAGCTACATGTAAAAGAATGAAATTAGAACACTTCCTAACACCATACACAAAAATAAACTCTTAATGGATTAAAGACCTAAATGTAAGGCCAGACACTATCAAACTCTTAGAGGAAAACATAGGCAGAACACGCTATGACATAAATCACAGCAAGATCCTTTTTGACCCACCTCCTAGAGAAATGGAAATAAAAACAAAAATAAACAAATGGGACCTAATGAAACTTAAAAACTTTTGCACAGCAAAGGAAACCATAAACAGGATGAAAAGACCACCTTCAGAATGGGAGAAAATATTTGCAAATGAAGCAACTAACAAAGGATTAGTCTCCAAAATATACAAGCATCTCATGCAGCTTAATATAAAAAAAAACAAACAACCCAATTGAAAAATGGGCAGAAGACCTAAATAGACATTTCTCCAAGGAAGATATACAGATTGCCAACAAACACATGAAAGAATGCTGAACATCACTAATCGTTAGAGAAATGCAAATCAAAACCACAATGAGGTATCTCCTCACAGCAGTCAGAATGGCCATCATCAAAAAATCCACAAACAATAAATGCTGGAAGGGGTATGGAGAAATGGGAACCCTCTTGCATCGTTGGTGAGAATGTAAATTGATACAGCCACTATGGAAAACAGTATGGAGGTTTCTTAAAAAACTAAAAATAGAACTACCATATGACCCAGCAATCCCACTACTGGGCATTTACCCTGAAAAAACCATAATTCAAAAAGAGTCATGTGCCACAATGTTCATTGCAACACTATTTACAATAGCTATGACATGGAAGCAACCTAAATGTCCATTAACATATGAATGGATAAAGAAGATGTGGCACATATATACAATGGAATATTACTCGGCCATAAAAGGAAATGAAATTGAGTTATTTGCAGTGAGGTGGAATGATCTAGAGTCTGTCATGCAGAGTGAAGTAAGTCAGAAAGAGAAAAACAAATACTATGTGCTAACTCATATATATGGAATCTAAAAAATAAATATGGTTCTGAGGAATTTCATGGCAGGACCGGAATAAAGATGTAGATGTAGAGAATGGACTTGAGGACACAGGGATGGGGAAGGGTAAGCTGGGACGAAGTGAAAGAGTAGCATTGACATATATACACTACCGAATGTACAATAGATAGCTAGTGGGAAGCAGCTGCATAGCACAGGGAGATCACCTTGGTGCTTTGTGACCACCTGAAGGGGTGGGATAGGGAGGGTGGGAGGGAGATACAAGAGGGAGGGGATATGGGTATATATGTATACATATAACTGATTCACTTTGTTATACAGCAGAAACTAACACAACATTGTAAAGCAATTATACTCTAATAAACATGTTAAAAAAAAAATGAGTCTGCAATTACCAGACCCAGCAAGCTCTTTTCAGGGGTCGACTGATTGTCACCCTTATTGCTGTTGCTGTGGAGGTAGCAGGAAACCTTCCATCTCTCAGGTGAACTCCCTCTGCCATGTCCAGTTGGCCTACTCTTTCATCAGACCTTCCATAACTTGCAGTCAAAGACTTCTTCTGAGGCTCCTCTACACTTTCTTGGAAAATATTGAGTATTAACTTGGAGTACAAGGTGGTTCCTGATGGACCCTTGTGCTTTATTTACCTCTCCAGCCTCCTCACTTCGTGAGCTTTATACCTTGACCCTGTTTTCAACTGCACAGAACACTGTCAACATCTCTGCTTAGAAAGTACCCTCCTAGTCTTTCCCCCTTATGGTTAATGACACTTGAATTTCAAAACTCTAACTCAAGTTCCTTCTCTTAAAGCTCTTTTTTAATACTGGTGAAATTGGTAATATTTAAAGTACTGAACTTAACAGCTGGTACACATGGGCACAAACGAATCAAAACAGACCCTGAATGGAAACAACGTGATGTTCAATATAATGCATGTGCTCTGTCCCCTGAACAAAGCACACATATTCTTACGTTTATTTATACCTAAGGCCATCTTTCCCCCAGACTGTAAGTCTCATGATAGCATGGACCGTATTATCCATTTCTTTATTTCCAGAACCTAGTCATAGTAAAGCCACACAGTGATTCCTAATGTTTACTGACACTAAAAATGTGAAATATCAGAGAAGGCTGAATGCAGGCTTGGCCAAAAAAAAAAAGATATTCAAACATTTACTAAGGTGTGTATGACAGGGGTTAAGTAATTTTCTTGTATTCCCATAGGTCCTATGTCTATACGAAACCAAGATAGCCTATCTCACAACTGAGTCAGCAACTTCTTTGGGTAGGTTAATAGACTCTGGCTGTAAGGAGCATAGGTCACCATTCCCTCCTTTCTCCAACACACTGTGGCATCCAACCTGATTACCTATGTCCTTCACTTATAGGTGCAACCCATTTGTTTCTTCCTTAGTTCTTTCATTGCTTTGTTTCTTAGTTCCTCCTCCCTTCCTTAAATATTCTTTGAAAAATATTTTAGATGAAATAATGCTTAGATATATGGTTAAAAATATAGTGAAAGCAGGAATTCAAACAGATACTTGTACACCAGCATATTAGCCAGAAGGTAGAAACATCCCAAATGTCCATCAACAAATAAATAGAGTGTGTACTACAATAGAATATTATTTAGCCATAAAAAGAATGAATTTCTGATGTATGCTACAACAGTTATAAATTTTAAAAAATTGTGTTAAGTGAAATAAGTCAGACATAAATTTTATGATTCCATTGATACAAGCTACCTAGAATAGGTAAATTCAAAGAGACAGAAAGTGAAATAGAGGTTACCAGGGGCTGGGGGGAGGTGGGTATGGAAAGTTATTATTTAATGGGTATAGAGCTTCTGTTTGGGATGATGAAAACATTCTGGAAATGAAAAGTAGTAATGATTGCACAGCCTTGTGAATATACTAATGCCACTGAATTGTACATTTTAAAATGGCAAATTTTATGTTATGTATATTTTACCACAATTAAAAGATACTACTATAAGGCATGTAATAAGAACTAGCTGCTTCCCTCCATGTACCTTCCCATCTTCCAATTCCAGTCCCTAGAGTTAACCATTTGTTACTCTGTTTTCTTCTATATTTCTAAATATTTGTGCTTCCAATCCTTGATTTATCACTTTTTGACTAATTTGGCTAATAAATTATATCTAATTATTTCATATTATTGCAAATGAGGATTTGGCTCTCATAATCTTCCCACTTTTGAGTCCCATCTTCTCAGTAGTGCTTGCCTATGTTTCTTTTTTCTGTGTGTTTTGTCCACTCTTTTCCATGTTGGAACTTGAATACTGCTGTTAAAAGACTAGTATCATGTGTTCTTGACACACAAGACTTAGCCCCAGTGCACAGTGTGTGGGGATGGAGGCCAGGCTACTCCCTACAGAGTATGCTTGTCCCTGCTTGGACTGCAATGCTGTCCTGAATATCTACTCACTTGTCTGGTGACCTGGTAGCCAAGCTCAGAGCAGTTCTCTTATTTTCATGGCTGGACCCTAATATGTATATTTCCACCTGCTGCTTCTGGCTGGGTCCTTCTTCCAAAAGACCAATCTCTTAAATTCTAATGCTGTAGCCTGTATGACTTCAATTGGTCTCACTGCCTAGAGATGTCTGCTGCTGTGGTCTGCTCTCCAGAATGAATTCCCATGGATTAGCTAGTAGATAAAATCAAAGACAAGTTCATCATGCCTCTTTGTACCCTGTAATTAAGTTTATTGCATGTCCCCAGCCCTCAGCTTCCTGGTACTTTCTGCCTTCCCTTTGGACGATGTTCCAAGATGGCTCATAGTTAAGCCTTCCGACGTCATGACAGGCAGCCTTTGGAGCCAACCCAAAGCAAAGCAAAATGGAACATCTTCCTTTCCCAGAGATCCAGGGGATGAAACTGGGAACTTGGGCTAGGCTTGGAGAGAAAAAATCATACATTCACAGGAGAACACTGTGCCATGAAGGTGGGGCTCCTGGAGGAAGTAGATGACTAGAATAGGACAAAAAGAAGCAATAACTAGAAGAAAAAATAGAAGTTCTGGATTTGAGTATTTGAACCTCAGCTTTTTCTTCTGTAGTAATAGTATCTGTCATACTTTCCTCACAGGGTTACTATAAACAGCGAGTTAAAAGATACATGTGAATGTGTTGTAGCAGGTGTGACTTGCAGTCCCAAATGTCAAGGGGCAAGAAATTTAACATTATTTTTTCATTGCAAGCTCCATTCCCTCTAATAGCAGAAGCTTCATTTTGGTCAGTTTGTGGTTCTTCCACTTCATTTGTTTGCAACTGAGCTCCTTGATATTCATTTTGGATTATTAAATCAAGTATCTGAAGACGTACCACAGGCAAGACACTTAAAATTAAAAAAAGATTTGTTCTTTTTCACAAAGAAATATGAAGTCCAGTACTTTGCTCCTTTTTAAAACTTTACCTTGAATCCTTTGTGGTTCATGAAGATATCTGACTTTCTTTTGCAGAAAATGTCCCATGGCTTATCTTGTAGGCTGTGACTTTCTAACTCTACCACATAGAATGTGATGTGAATAGGACGGCAAACTTACGCAGTGCATCTGTGTGAAACACATTTTATTTTTTGATGTTCATTTTACCCTTTATGCATTCCAACAGAGATGCAGTCTTTTGGTATATATGAGAATTTCACAAATACAATTGTGATTTATGAAGGCTGCCATTATAGAGAAAGGAACATGCATTAAAAATAATGTCATTCAGGAGTACTATTTCTAGGCATTGCTCTAATTAGTTATTCACATGCCTAGCTAGTTCTGTGAGTGACATACAATATTCTGTGTGTAACTTACAATATTCAATAAATGTACTCTGAATGCATGAATGAATCAATGAATAAAGATAAAAAAGAAGGTGATATGAAATCACAGTTAAATTTGTTCTCTGGCAGCTTAGTGGCAATTGCCTCACCTCCCCACGCCCCACCGCCACCTCCACCACTAACAAAAAGTTGGCTCTCTTTCGAGTATCTGCTCAAAGTTGATTGTCTCAGACACAGTAATCTCCTGGCCCTCTTCTGATCTGTTTTCCAGGCTGGACCACCTGCTTGCAACACCTTCCTGGCTTCTGCTCTCTCCAGACTGCTTGTCCCATTCTTCAGAGAGCTCTTGGAATTGTGCAGCTCCAGATGGGTAAGAATGCAGGAGGTGGCCTTCCAGAAAGGGGAGGGTCCTGGAGGATGGCCAGGAGTGATTAATTTAGTACCTGAGGTGAATAGAGAGAGGCACCTGGAGATCTGAGGGTATTGGAGACTGTGGGGGGGGGGGGCAAGTCAGCGAAGGTCTTAAAGCAGGAGAGGCTCTATAATTTAACCCAAAGGTGACTGGAAATTTCCTGAGTACTTCCTGAAAGCAATTAAGTCATGTGGGTTATTGTCAGCCTCAATTCTCACATATGAGAATGAGCAGCCTGGTTGGAGCTGCTCTCTCTTTTTCTTGTTCTTTATTATCTCATTGACCTTCTAATTTATATATATGTCACTGTCTGGATAAAAGCGTTTCTAGTAGCCCTTCTTTCCCTAAAGGCTATGCATTCACAGCTCAACTGTGACTGGCCATTCCCAACCCGTGTGTCTTTATCTTCCTACAGGAGCATATGTGTGCTGCAATTTCCAAAATCCTTTGGTCTCCTGGCAGAACCCCACCTCTCTGCCACTGTTTCACCTACTGAAGACTACTCTCTTTTCATTTCTCCAGTTGCTAAGTTTTCCCCTCCCTTAAAAATTCCTCTCAAGCTTCAGCTACACTCCACATCTTGGTGATCTGTTTGCTAGGCTCAGAACACCTCCAAACCAAATAATCTTTGCACCTAATGTGCTTCATTACCTAAGTCCTGACAGCTATCATATTGGCTTTCATATTTTTTGAGTAAAGCTGTTTCCCTATAACAAGAGACATATTTATTTTAGAAAAATGAGAAAATGAAGATAAATGAAAAGAAGAAAATTGAGATCAACTTTAATTTCATCATTTTGTAAAACTGCTTCTTCTCATGTAAAAATATTTTATGGATTCTCCACAAAATAGTTGCACTTTTAGTATCTTGATTGAACAAATACATAATGAACACAAAACTCCTATGATATCAGCAGTGCTTTTAAATAAATTAATAATTTCTTTTCATAACGATATTACCTATATTTTTAGAAAAATAGTAGTACATATATGACAGAATAAGTTGCCTAGGTTGCATTTTGAGCTTGGTAACACCTATTTTCAGGGTCCTCTGTGAATTCTGGATTGACAAGCTTCCTTCTTTTTATGCAATATTATGTCATTGAGTTATAGATTTGTAAACTCTAAAGAACTAGGCAAGCATTTAAACACGTACATCTCTGTAACATTTGCATAGTCATGCATATATTTACACATTTTAAATGTTATATATAATGTATATTATGTCACACTTGTGTAATCTATGTAAAAATCACATGGCTGAACTACCAGTGAAGGTCAGTGATTTCCAGGTGGACGCACCAGAATTACATAATTGTTGATGCTCTTGATGTTTTTGAATGCCTAGCAATAGAATAGCAGAAGACCGTTTTTAAAAAAATTAGTATTTTTGTGCAAGGAATGCCTTGCATGCTAAAATGGTTTCCCTTTGTCCCCGGAAAATGGTGTAATCCTGTCCAAAATGTCCCTTTTTTGTGAACTTGGGCCTATAGCCAGCATAATCTCTCCATGGTAACCCTCTGGGGACAGGGTGGGTGAGAGGCAGCTATACCACGTGTCAGGTCAATCTGAGACACACAGCAGAGCTGAGGTTAGAGGAAAATAGACGCTATGGCTTGGATGCTTCTCCTTGGAGTGAAGGGGAGACCCAGTGCAATAGCAAAGTTGGGATTTCAGTAAAAGCTCAGCTCTAAATTTGGCTTTGGAAATATGACGACCACACTACCCAACCAGTAAATCTATGCTGCCCTGGGCTTGCCGTGTTTGACCACTTTGTGGGGATGTGTACACTAATTTGAATGCCAGCAGGAGAATAGAATAGTTCCAGTTACTAAAACAAAAGTCTGCCATAATAGCACCTAACACCTCCCCTTGTAGTGCCTAGAGGTTGTAGATACCAGTAAGAATAAGCAAGTGAGAAAGTCAGAGAAGATGAATGCAAAACAGTGATCTTGGCTTCAGGAAAGTAATCCATAAAGCAGATAATTGAGAGTTTAGTCTAATCCTTTATAGAGCTGCCTTCTTTCAGATTGTCTCGTTACATAAATTGCTCAACAGGATTAAACTAAGCACTTTCAAAGCTCCATTAACATATTCAATCTGTGAAGTTACTGTTAATGATCTAAGGGATAACTTACTAAATTGTTAAGTCTTCATGGCAGAAAAAAACAATAATGAAGCTACTACAAGTCATTAAGATTGTAATAAGTAGCACATGTGTATGTTTGGAGGATCTGCTTAATTGATATCAGTTTACCTTCTCTAAGAGAAATAATTTTGGTTTCTGAGAAAAAGGAGGAGACAAAAGGAGACCACCACGAATAAGTGATTCTTTGCCTCTAGAAAATTCTCCTGTCTTCTCTCTCTGGATACTATGTTATTTTAGTTCTCCTGAGTAGCTCAGTGTCTCTAAAAATTTGTTCCATAGAAAATTAATTCCATAAGGTGATCTTTAAAAAAGTTTCCTTAATCAAATAGATTTGGGAGATGCTGCATACTATGTCACTGTCTTGGAAATTAACAATGCACACTAGCATATTAACCATCTTAAAATTTTTGTATGTTAAAGAACTCTATTTAACTTTGTTTAATAGCTCATTTCCAAAACTTATATAATGGAACAATATTAAAAAATACTTACAGATGTTCATCCATACCTGTAAATATTGCTGCTCCAAGGTCCCCACATTTTGAAGCAATGAGTTTTGGGGTTTCAGAGGAAAGGTGGGTTGAACTAGAATGATAAAGGCATTATTCAATTCTGACTGTCAAATAAAATATGCTTTGGGCACCTAGGAAGGCAGTAGTCATGCGCAGCAGGCTTTGTTGAAAGTTGAGATTCCTATATGCCACAGGTAGAGAACTCTAAAGAGATGATATAAGGTAGTCCTTGTTTCAGGGAAGAAAGCCTGAGTCTTCTGAATGTAGGAGTGTGGGAAGAAGAGAGTCAAAGGAAAGAGGAACACATGTGCACAATGGTTTCACTTTTAGACTAAGATCTTGTGGCAGAAGATTGCTAGGTAAATATGCCATGAGGAAAAGTCAAAGCAGAGGGTCTTGTACATCATTTCTGGGTAAGAACTCTGGGAGAACATCACTAACCAACTGTACTAACTGGAGGGTTGGTATTAGAGTAAAAACAGCAGTGTGGTACATTCCTGTAGCCGTTGAGTCCAGGTTAACAACTTTGAACCTCTTTTAGTTCCCAAGTGGCATAGAAATGTCCCAGGAATTTTTACAAGACCTATGGGAGAAGAGGAAAATAGCTGAGTAGAGAGCCAGTAAGCCTACTGCTGAAGATGAGTGAGGCAAACCACTGTACAAGATGGACCATCTCAGAGGTCAAGGAAGGAGACTTGCCAGCAAGAGGTCTGATCAAGGACACAGTGGGGTTTTTCAGAGTTATCTTTACTAATTAGAGTAAGGTGAGGTTGAGTCAGTAAGTGAAGACCCCTGGGTCCTGACTAAGCCAAGAGGCCAGGTCTTGTGTTGACCAGCTGTAGACATCTTCAATGGCTACTAGGAGGCTGACCAGTGACTGAGAATACAAGAGACATCTTTGAGGAAGATTAGAGAAACCAGAAGACAATAAGAGAACCTCCTGTTTTTCACTGCCACTAGGTAGGTAAAAAGTGATGTGGACTTACAGCATGTGACAGCTTCTGTGGTATAAATTTACCAGACCTGATTTTAAGCTACCAACATGATATCACCAAATACAGAGTTGGGAAGAGATTTGTATAATTGCCTCAGACTTCATGTAAACCCCACTTTTATGCATAAACTATACCTGGATGCCAAGTTGAGAAGGGATGGGCAAGGAAATAAGAGCCTGAAAGAACATTTATCTAAAGAGACTCAGATATATACTGTTAATAGCCAGTTAATGTTCTTTCCATCCCTGCTCCTCCCAAGCTACTTAGTTGAGTGGAAGATTATAAAAAATAATAATATTGGAAAAAAATCTACATATTTTGCACATCAAAGTGTTAAATTTTTTAACACGCTCCATTATTTGAGCACAGAATTATTTTCTACCTCTGGGTTACCAATTTGTGAATCACTACTCTTAACTACTCTGTCTTCATCAATCACTGATTTCTCTTCTTCCCATAAATTTGGGCTCAGTCTCAGGGAAGGGGGAGCCATTACTGATACTTATGGAGGCAATGCATCAGAAGCAGTCCAGGAATCTGACTGCAGCTGGGGCCACCAGAGCCCATGCCCAGTCCCATGCCAAGCTCCTGTGCCAGCCCCGCTTGCTCTAGCACTGCTCTCCTGTGGAGCAAGGGGGCTAGTGCTGAAAGGGGGAGAGCACAGACTTAAAGGGAATGGAACCAGCTCAGACCTGACCCTCAGGGCTTCTGTTCCAGTAACTTGGACCTGCCTCTGCCCCCAGTAGGATGGTGCTGGTTACTGAGGAGAAGAAAAGCCCTGGCTCATACCTGAATCTGACCTAGCCACTCCATTTCCAGCCCCAACTCCTGCCAAGGTGACAGCTGCCAGAAACCTGTGGGGGAAAGATGTGACTCATGCTCATATCAGATCCACCTCTCCCACCAAAGCCAGTAGGCACACATAGACTGTATAGGGACACTCCTACACAAGGACATCTCTTTAAGACCACAATATATAACTGTTTCACCAAATTTTATAGAGAAAGAGAAAGTTAAGCAAAATGAGAAGACAGAGAAATTTGTTTCAATTAAAAGAAGAAGAGAAAATCCCTGAAAAAGCAACTAGTGAAACAGAAATAAAAATTTACCAGACAAAGAATTCAAAGCATTAATGATAAAAATGCTACGTGAATTAGGGAAAAGAATATGTGAACACAGTTAGAATTTTAACTAGGAACTAGAAAATATAAAAAATAAACAGAACTGAAGAATACAAAATTGAAATAAAAACACAATAAAAGGAATTAATGACAGACTAAGTAATACAGAAGAATGCATAAGTGATCTGGAAAATAGATTAATGGGAAACACCAAATCAGAACAGCAAAAAGAAAACCAAACAAACAAAATAACCATTTAAGAGACCTCTGAGACAACATCAAGTATACTAATATTTGCATTATAGGGGTCCCAGAAGGAGAAAAGAGAGAGAAAAATGTTGAAAATGTATTTGATGAAATTATGGCTAAAAACATCTCAAACCTGGAAAAGGAAACAGATATCCAGCCATAGGTAGTGGAGAGGGTCCCCCAAAAGATGAGCTCAAATGAACCCACAACCAGATGTATCATAATTAAAATGACAAAAGTTAAAAATAGAGAATTCTAAAAGCAGCAAGAGAAAAATAAATACTCATATACAAGGGAACCCCCATAAAGTTATCAGCTGATTTTTCAGCAGAGCCTTTGTAGGCCAAAAGGGAGTGATATGATATATTCAAAGTGCTTAAAGGAAAAACCTGCAACCAGGATACTCTACCCAACAAGATTATTATTTAGAATTTAAAGATAGATAAAGAAACCTCTCAAAGAAGCAAAAAACTAAAGGAGTTCATCAATACTAAGCCTACCCTAAAAGACATGTTAAAGGGTCTTTTTCTAAGTGGAAAAAAAAGGTCATAACAAGAACTAAATATCTATAGGAAAGAAAAGATTCCACTAGTAAAAGAAAATATATAGTAAAGGCTGAGGATCAACCACTTGAACAGGCTGGTATGAAGATTAAAAGGCAATAAATTGCAAAACAACTATAACAACAATAATCAGTAAAGGGATAAATATGAAGATGCAAAATATGCCATCAAAAGCACAAAATGTGGGAGAGAGGAGTAAAAAATGTAAATCTTTTAGATGTTTGAACTTAAATGACTACCAGTTTAAAAAATGTAGATATAGGTCAACATATATGAACCTCATGGTAACTACAAATTAAAAACCTGCAATAGATACTCAAAAACCAGAGAGAAAGGAACCCAAGTATACTACCAAAGAAAATCATCAACGTGCAAGGGAAGAAACTAAAAGAAGAAGAAAAGAACAGAGAAGAACCACAAAAACAACCAGAAAATATGTAACAAAATAGCAATACCTATCAATAATCACTTTAAATGTCAATGGACTAAATGCTCCATCAAAAGACATAGAGTGGTTGAATTAAAAAAAAAGACCCATCTATATACTGCATACAAGAGACTCACTTCAGAGCTAAAAACACACGCACACGCTGAAAGTGAGGAGAGATTTCATGCAAATGGAAATGACAAGAAAGTGGGGATAGCAATATCCACAGACAAAATAGACTGTAAAACAAAGTCTATAACAAAAGACAAAGAAGGACAGTATATAATAATAAAGGGATCAGTACAAGAAAGGGATAAAACACTCATTAACATATATGTGCCTAATACAGCAGCACCTAAATATATAAGCAAATATTAACAGACATAAAGGGATAAATTGACAGTAGTACAATAATAGTAGGGGACTTTAATTCCTCACTTAAATCAATGGACAAATCCCCAAGGCAGAAAAATAAATAAGGAAACAGTGGTCTTAAGTGACACATTAGAGCAGTTGGACTTAATAGATATCTACAGGACTTTCCATCCCAAAACAGCATAATACACATTTTTTTCAAGTGCACATGGAACATTCTCCAGAGTAGATCACAGCCTGGGCCAAAAAGCAAGTCTCAACAAATTTAAGACAATAGAAATTATATCAAGCATCTTTTCCAACCAAATGGTATGAAACTAAAAATCAATTACAGAAACAAAAGTGGAAAAAACACCAACACATTGGAGACTAAAAACATGTTACTAAAAAATTAATGGATTAAAAAGAAATCAAAGAGGGAATCAGAAAATACCTAGCAAGAAATGAAAATAAAAACAGAACCTTCTAAAAGCTATGGGATGCTGCAAAAGTAGTTCTAAGAGAGAATTTTATCATGATACAGGCGTACCTCAAGAAACAAGAAAAGTCTCAAATAAACAACCTAAACTTCTGTCTAAAGGAATTAGAAAAAGAACAAAAAAAGCCCAAAGTCAGCAGAAGGAAGGAAATAATAGAGTGGAAATAAATAAAGACAAAAAAACAAGATAGAAAACATCAATGAAACCAAGAGCAGGTTTTTTGAAAAGATAAACAAAATTGATAAAGCTTTTGCCAGGTTCATCAAGAAAAAAGAGGTTGCAAATGAGCAAAATAAGAAAAGAAAGAGGAGAAATAACAACAGATATTACAGAGATACAAAAAATCATGAGAATATTATGAACAGTTATATGCCAACAAATTGGACAACTTATAAGAAATTGACAAATTTCTAGGAGCATACAACTTTCCAAGACTGAATCAGCAAGAAATAGGCAATCTGAACAGACCAATTACTAGTAGTGAAATTGACTTTGCAATTAAAAAAAAAAAAAGCTATCAGCAAATAAAAGTTCAGGACTGGACATCTTCCAAGGGGAATTCTACCAAATATTTGAGGAAAGTTAGTACCTATCCTTTTCAAAATATACCAAAAAATTATAGAGGAGGGAACACCCAAATTCATTCTGTGAGACCACCATTACCCTGATACAAAAACCAGACACAGACACTCCATAAAAGGAAATTATAGGCCAATATCTCTGATGAATATAAATGCACAAATTCTCAATAAGATATTAGCAAACCAAATTCAACAATATATAAAAAGGATCATACACCATGATCAAGTGGGATTTATTCCAGGATGCAAGGATGGTTCAACATTCAGAAATCAATCACCACACTAACAAAAGGATGAAAATCACATGATCATCTCAATAGATGTAGAAAAAGCATTTGACAAAATTCAACATTGATTCATGGTGAAAAATCTCATCAAAGTTGGTATGAGGGGTATATTTCAATATAGGAAAAGCCATTTGTGACAAACCCACAGCTAACATCATACTCAATGGTGGAAAGCTGAAAGCCTTTCTCTAAAATCAGGAACAAGACAAGAATGCTCACTTTCACCACTTTTATTTAGCATAGTATTGAAAGTACTAGTCACAGCAATCAGACAAGAAAAAATATATAAAAGGCATCCAATGGGGAAGGAAGAAGTAAAACTGTCACTATTTGCAGATGACATGATATTACGTATGGAAATCTCTAAAGTCTCCACCAAAAAAACTATTAAAACTAATAAATGAATTCAATGAAGTTGTAGTATACAGATTAATCTACAGAAATCTGTTGTATTTCTATTTACTAATAACAAACTATCAGAAAGAGAAAGCAAGAAAACAATCCCATTTAAAATTATATCAAAAATAATAAAATACTTAGGAATAAACTTAACCAAGGAGGTGAAAGACCTATACTCTAAAAACTGTGAAACATTGATGAAGAAAATTGAAGGTGATACAAATAAATGAAAAGAGATTTGTGTTCATGGATTGGAAGAATTAATATTGTTAAAATGTGCATCTTACCAAAAGCAATCTACAGATTTAATGCTATCGTTATCAAAATACCAATGACATTTTTCACAGGTTTAGAACAAATATTCCTAAAATTTATAGGTAACCACAAAAGACCCTAAATAGCCAAAGCATTCTTGAGAAAAAGGAACAAAGCTGGATGTATTAATATCACACTCCCTGTCTTTAGACTGTACAACAAATTACAGTAATCAAAAAGAAGATGTGGTGTACACACATACACACACCAACACAATGGAATATTACTCAGCCATAAAAATGAAATTCTGCTACTTGCAACAATGTGAATGTGTATAGAGGTTATTATGCTTAGTGAAATAATTCAGACAGAGAAAGACACTATATTATCATTTATACGTGGAATCTATAAAATAAGACAAATGAACGAATATAATAAAACTGAAACAGACTCAAATGACATAGAGAACAAACTAGTGGTTACTAGTGGGGAGAGGAAAGAGAGATGGGCAAGATTGGGTAGGGGATTAAGAGATACAAACTACTTTGTATAAAATAAATAAGGACAAAGATACATTGCACAGGAAAAACATAAATTAAATAAAATATTTTGGGCTCAGGCTCAAAAGTTGGTTTCATGACTCAGGTTTACTTTCCTCTTGGTTCTCTACTATAATTCTTTATATATATACTGTATGTAATATATTAAAATATATATAACATATAAATATATAAAACTGTATACATATGTAAATTTGTGAGTCTCTATCTGCAGTGTGACACCATCTCTAATACTCAGCTAAATCATGTCTTATTCGCTTCCCCTTGGTTCTCTGTCATCCCATCTAGCAATATATTCATAACCAAAGCTAGTATTTTCACTGCTCTCAAGTCAATCTCCACTTTCCCTACTTAATTTTCCAGTATTCTTGGAATCATCCTTTTTCCTTCTGTTTACACTCACTTCTAAGTAATGTGTCTTTCACTTTTTACTCTTATGTTCCACTCTCATTGCCACAGCCCTAGTTCAAACATTCAAGGCTTCACATCTAAATAATCAGAATAGTCTCTTTGTATAATGATTTTTGTTTTATTTTGAAGACATATCTTCTGTAAATATTTAAAATAGTTTATCATAAAATATAGTTAAACAAAAATAAACAAACAAGCTAAAAATAAGACCCAAATTCCACTGCTCTATTTGTTAAATAGGATTTGTTTAATCCCATTTAACCAACACTATTTGTGAGACCTTTTGGTCAGTCTTTTCCCAAGTATTGTGAACATGTGTGTGTGTGTGTGGGTGGGGGAGTGAGAGAGAGGTACTGTGCTAGGCACTTTATATATAGAATATCCTTAATTATTCAGAAAATTCCATGAGGTAAATATGATTATTCTCACCTTACAGATGAATAAACTGGGGCTTGGAGAGTCCTGCAAAGTTATGGAGTGGAGGAACAAAAGAAGTCGGATAAGGGGGGCTTCCCTGGTGGCGCACTGGTTGAGAGTCCGCCTGCCAGTACAGGGGATACGGGTTCGTGCCCCGGTCTGGGAAGATTCCACATGCCGCGGAGCAGCTAGGCCTGTGAGCCATGGCCGCTGAGCCTGCGTGTCTGGAGCATGTGCTCCACAATGGGAGAGGCCACAACAGTGAGAAGCCCACATACCATAAAAAAAAAAAAAAAAAAGAAGTCGGATAAATCCCCAAACCTGTGCCCTTATCACTATAATATAACACAACCATGAGAACACATTGTACACACAATAAATGTGACTATTTTTAATGCTAAATATGCATTTTATAAACATGGAATCATAGTATGCATATTACATCTAACCAAAGTTTAAATTATGTAATTTAAATTTTTATATCAAACATATATTTAAATTTTTAACAATATTCCATTGAATGGCTATAACATACTTCATTTATCTCTCTCCATTGATAGATATTTATTTCCCTTTTTGCACTATGAGAAATAAATTTCAGTAAATATTTGTGAACATACATCTTTATGGGTGATGGAATTACAAGTGTTTTTTATGTTTATGTGAAATTCTCAATATTGAACACATATATATAGTGTGGATTGGCACCAAAGGGGGCAAGAGAATGAGGGGAAGCCATCGCCAGGGGCCAGGCCTGCTGCTGCTGTATTCTCATGGACCACAAAGGAGGGTGAAAGTTCTAGATTCAAACCTGGCCTTTTAGGTCCCCATGATGTAATAGTTTTAAAAGTTTCAAGAAAGCAGAAGAAGAAAGAAAACAATCTCAGCCTAGTGGTTGCCTAATCTGTGCTTGAACACTTGCAGAAGCAAGGAGCTTACTATTTTTCCACAACTCCCAATTCAGTTCTTGCCTGTCTTTAACATTTTGGGAGCCCAAGGCAAGAAGCTCATATATTATGTGCCTAAATATTTAAAGTAAATCCTTCAAGCTAAAAAAAAAAGTTATGTGTTTTTTTTTTTTTTCTACTCTTGGCACCATTCCATACTATGAGGTACCTGGTCTGTATGTGTGTGGACATCTTGCCCACAAGTCTGAAGTCTGCATTTTCCCCCTTTGGAGCCCCCAGACTTGGATGCACACACAGGCTTGGGTGCATATATTAGAAAGGAAACTCTTAGAAAAGGCTTGGGAGTACGCATAAGGATGAGATTATTTCCAACTGGTGGAATAGTTTCATGAAAGAAGGGCATTTAAGCTATGGACTCCCACAGGTGAAAATGGGAAAGAAGAGAGGAAGTATGCGTGAGGTGTAGGCAGAAGCAAAGGAGTGAGTGAATTCTGGTATGAATGAGAAAGTATGGTGAGGAAGCTGGTAGGGATTTTGTAAGACAAAGACCTATGATAGGTTAGGAGGACCTAAAATGATGTAAGGAGGTGGAACTTTATCCTATAGGTAGTGGCGAATTACTAAATTTGTGAGCATGGAAGTGACATAGTTGATTAGATCTGTATTTTAGGCCACCAACTTCAGTAGCGAAATTGAAGGTGAATTGTAGGTATAGATCAGTAGAGAAACTGAATAGTCCTTCAAATTTCCTGCCTCTGAATTTTTCCTCACAACGTTCCCTCACAGTAATGGAATAAAAAGTATTACTTCCTAGGCAGTCAGTCATGAAGTGTGGAAAGACAAATGGTGAGTTTAATGTTGGTCCCTAGGTCTACCATCATGCAGCACATATAGCAGAGGACTAGTAACAGTATCCCAGCAGACACTTGCCTTCAGAAGGATGTCCAGTTCTGTTAGTGTAGAACCCATACAATGTCTTAAAAGATTTTGGTTTTCTGGAGTTTTGGCAATAGATTTGTTGGGTGTGTGTGTGTGTGTGTGTGGCATTAAATACACAAATGCTGAAGACCTGAACCCTATTTGCTATTTACAGTCTGGAGAGGGGCAGAGAACAATGGGTCTCCTGTATGTCTCTGTACTGAAGGAGCTAATAAAAAGCAGAGAGAGGAAAGATAAAGACCTTTGGGATCTAATTTGGGAATCTGAAGAACATTGCAAAACAAAATCTGTGTACACACAGGGAAAGTAAAATATCTAGCAATTATACTCTGTTACTCTAGGCATAATTGTGGACTTTAAAAAGTACATATTATTTATAAGGAACACTATAATTATAATCATTCCATGAAATACATTATTTCCTGGACTACCTGTAATAGCTCCTTTGAGGCTGTCTGTGGAAGGCCAAATTATTGTTCTAATTTTGGTATGTTGGTTACGGCACAGAGGTGAGGGTTGGTGGCAGTCATCACTGGCTGTCAAATACGCACAATCACATGCTGTGAGGAAATGGGGTTTTTTAGGGTGAAGTTCAGATATTGTACATAAAGCTTCTCAATTTAAAAAAGGCGTGTGACTTGGGTTTGTTGTCTTACCTATTTACTTTGTGAAATTGAATGTAGAGCTGTTAAAGTCTTAGGTATTGCCCTCCTCAATCTCTATTCTTATAGTTGATGATGTCAGCGACACCATTTCCTTTTTTCCTTGCTCTGATTATCCAGTCCTTCGTTCTGCCTCACAGCTTTTCCTGCTGACCTCTTCCTCTCTATCTTCTGTTTGTCATACTTCCTGGCTGCTCAAAAAGGAAGATCAAAGAAAGCTGACCATCAAGAGACTTGGGTTTTTATAATCTCAGCTCTGCCACTTAGTTAGTGGCATAACTTTGGGCAAATCCTATTACCTTTTTATCCTAAATTTCCTTCATCAATACAAAGTGGAGTAGGAAATAGATGACCTCCCAGGTACTCTTCAACTCTGACATTTGTGACTCTAACAAACCCAGGATGTAATTATTATAACAGTAGTAAGAGATATAACTAAAGAACAGCTGCTCAAAAATATGAAGTGCTTTTGTGGTAATACTACAGAGACATCATGAATGCTGCAAAACACTTCATGTGAATTAATTTTCTTATATTTTTATGAGGTTTTTTCTCTCCCAACCCAAAAACTATTTGTCAATGGAGAAATTTACTCTGTTTTTTCCTTTAATCACCATGCAGTACTATATTCAAATTTAAGGATGCTCTGGCCACTAATAATATATGCTAACATTTCTTGTGGAAGAATATTCTGAGATCTAGTTGCTATTGCACTTACTAAATCTCGTGGATAAATGATTGGTTATATAACAGACTCTGTTCTACATCAAATAATGAATGAAGAACAGTTATCCAGAAATTAAACATTTTGCAGAGCACCAGTTACTACAAAGGAACTGAGATTTGAAAGCCAAGACCTGAGTTTCAGTCCTGGACTCAACAATTCTTAGTTTGTACCCAAATCCAATTGGGTCCAAGTGACTCAAAATCTTAGCATTATATTTACTCTCTTCACAGAAAATATTCTTGAAAGACAATGTGATGTAATTTCTAGCCAGGAAATAGGGTAATAGCAGTATTCATGAAAAGCAAAAGGTATTTTAGAAAATAAAATACCTGTTTCTGTTATTAAGCAGAAATCACAGTTGGATTTGTGATCAAGGGAGTTATATGTGACAAATATAACTCCTGGTTAATGAGATCCAGGCCAGAATGATTGGGAGCAGAAATAAAGTCAGAAGCCATTTGAGGGAGGGAAAAGAGGAGCAATGAGCATAGTATTAGAATATATAACTTCGAGGTGGTAGCAAAAGTTATTTGTGGACATGTCTGATAGGAAATTGAAAATAAAGCCTAGCAGTATATGTTGAGGTACTATTTGTGCAGAAATTATAATTGAAGCCTTATTAGTAGATCTCTGAGAGAGAGAGTATAGAGTACAGATTTTCATACTTTAGTGGGAATAAGAATATCTTGGAGTTGGTGATTCTGACCACAGAGATTCTGATTCAGTGGGCTTAGGATGGGACAAAGAAAGCCATATATTCCACTAGCACCCCAAGGATTTTGATGCAGATAGTCTGTGCCCTATACTTTAGAGCAGTGGGTCTCAAACTTTAAAATGCATCAGAATTACCTGGAGGGCTTGTTAAACCACAGATTGCTGGGCCTCACCCCTAAGGATTCTGATGCAGTAGACCATGGGGTCAGGCAAATTACCATTCTAATGCTTATGCTTATAAGCAAATGCTTATGCTGCTGGTCTGGGGACCACATTTTGAGAATGCCTACCTTAGAATGATTTCACTGACATATAGATATTAAAAGAGATTCAAGAACAGACTTCTGGAAATAATCACTTTCAGGGAGAGCAGAAAGAAGAAGAACTGGTGCACAGTTATAAACCCAGAGATAAGCACCATAGGAGTAAGCTGGCTTGAAGATGCAAGTGAGTGAGGGACTAAAAAAGGGAGCAAGGGTCTGGAACAGTCTAAAAGGATGT
Source organism: Aethalodelphis obliquidens (assembly GCF_003676395.1). Lineage (NCBI taxonomy): Eukaryota > Metazoa > Chordata > Mammalia > Artiodactyla > Delphinidae > Aethalodelphis > Aethalodelphis obliquidens. Next base: position 10,069,302 of record NW_020838004.1, on the reverse strand, counting down.
GGCTAAGTCATAGGAAGAGTGAGCTTGAGTGAAGTAGGAGGACTTTGAGCTCACCTCCCTCATGAACACATCAAAACTATAACTACACATAGAGCAACTCTTGCTGAAATTGACCTGAAGACTAGCAGACTGGCTCCTCTACAACCAAGGCTGTAAAGAATCACATTGGGTTTGGTAGGAGGATAGGAAAAGTGATCTAGATGGGACCTGCACCCCTAGTGGGTGACCCAGAAGAGGCGGGTGATATCACAGGCTCATGGATCATCCCTGGGGAGCGTGGGGTTCAAGCCACACATTAGGCATGCCAGCCCTGGAGTCTGACACCAGGAAGACAAGCCCCTTTGTTGGTTTGAGAACCAGAGGGGCTTACGAGAGAGCTGTAAGGAACCCAGAATCTGTTCTTGGAGAGTGTGCACACAGTCTTGCTTACTCCTGGGAACACTGTGGAGACTACAGATTGAAAACTGCCTGGTGTTCTGGCCTGCTTGCCAGGATCACCCAGTATGCCCTCCAGCCCACACTGGGTTCCTGCTCCTGCCTCTCCTCTCCGGCACTGATCCCCACTAAGGTGGAGGCAGCCACTGCCAAGGAGAGTGTGCACACTTGGAGGGAACAGAACTGGTCTGGGCCCTGACCCTGCCTCTGACCAGGGCAGAGGCAGATATTGCCAGAGCAGGAGTCTGTGTACAGACTTGGGAGGGAGTGGAACCAGCTCCAGGGTAGAGGTTGCCACTGCAGGAGTGTGCATCTGTGTGCAGACTTGGGAACATGTGGAAACAGCTGAGTAATATGACTCCAACCCCTTCAGTCCCGACCTAGTCTCTAATCAAGGTGGCATACCTGGGAAAAAGTAAAACCAGTGCAAAAGTGCAGCCCCAAGACCTCAGACCCCAGCCATACCCTCAATCATCATAGAGATGGCTTTTACATCTGGGAGAAGCCCAACTCCCTCAGGGCTCCTGCTCGAGCCCCTTGGGCCCTGACCCCACCCCCAATAGGACAGTGACTGCCATTGAGCCTAGAAGAAGCCCAGGCTCACACCTGGCTTTGGCTTCAGCCCCTCTGAATCCAGCCCTACCTCCCAGCAAGGTGGTGGGTGCCAGATCACCCAAGGGGAAGGCACAGCCTGTGCTCATTTCAGATCCAGATCTCCCACCAAAGCCACTGGGCACACATAGACTGCAAAGGGATGCTCCCACACAAGGATTTGCCTTCAGAGACTGGGATAGATAACTGTTTCACCCAATTTTGTAGAGACAGAGAAAGTTAAACAAAATGAGAAAACAGAAGTGTATGTTTCAAATGAAAGAACAAGAAAAAAAACCCTAATGAAAAAGAGATAAATAGTTTACCTGATAAAGAGTTGAAAGCAATAATAATAAGAATGTGAAATGAGAAATGACTTTGGGAAAACAGTAGATGAACAAATGATAATTTCAAAACAGAACTAGAAAATATAAAAAAGAACAAAATAGAGCTGAAGGATGTAATAATGGAACGGAAAAATACAGTAGAAGGAATTAACAGATTAGGTGATACAGAACACTTAAGCAATCTGGAAGACAGAATAGTGAAAATCACCCAATCAGAATAGCAAAAGAAAAACAAAAAAACAAACAAACAAAAAAAGAGGATCATTTAAGGGACCTCTGGGACAACATCAAACATACTAACATTTGTATTATAAGGGTTCCAGAAGAAGAGAGAAAGAAAGGGGCAGGAAATGTATTTGATGAAATTATGGTTGAAAACTTCCTAAACCTGAAGAAGGAAACAGATATCAAGGTACAGGAAGCAAAGAGAATCCCAAACAAGATGAACCCAAAGAAACCCACAGCAAGATAAAGATAAAGATAATGACTTTTAAAGGCAGCAAGAGAAAAACAAAGAGTCACATGCAAGGGAACCCCCATAAGGCTATCAACTGATTTTTCAACGAAAACTTTGTAAGCCAGAAGGGAGTGGCATGATATATTCAAAGAGCTGAAAGGAAGAACCTGCAACCTAGGATACTCTACCCAGCAAGATTATCATTCAGAATTGAAGGAGACATAATGAGGTTCTCAGACAAGTAAAAACTACAAGAGTTCATCAATACTAAACCCATCTTGAGTCTTCTCTAAGTGGAAAAGAAAAGGCTACAACAAGAAATAAGAAATTATAGGAAGGGAAAAATCCCACAAGTAAGGGCAAGTATATGGTAAAGGAAGTGGTTCAACCACTTAAATAAGCTAGTACAAAGGTTAAAAGACAAAAATAATAAAATCAACTATAACTACAATGAACTGTTAAGGGATAGGCTTGAAGATGTAAAATATGACATCAAAAACACAAAATGTGGGGAGAGGAGTAAAAATGTAGATCTTTTAGAGTGTGTTTGAACTTAAATGACCTCCAGTTTAAAACAAGTAGATATAGTTATAGGTCAACATATATGAACCCATGGTAAACACAAATCAAAAACCTACAAAAGACACACAGAAACTAGAGAGAAAGGAACTCAAGCATACCACTAAAGAAAATCACCAAACCACAAGGAAAGAAATGAACAAAAGAAGAAAAGGACAGAGAACTATAAAAACAACCATAAAACAAATAACAAAATGGCACTAAGTACATTCCTATCAATAATGACTTTAAATGTCAATGGACTACATGCTCCAATCAAAAGACATAGGGTGGCTGATTGGATAGAAAAAACAAGACCCAAGACCCATCTATATGCTGCTTATAAGAGACTCACTTCAGAGCTAAAGACTCACACATACTGAAAGTGAGGTAATGGAAAAAGATATTTCATGCAAATGAAAACAAATGGGATATATATATATATATGTAAAATGGAAAATTATTCAGCCATAAAAAGAATGAATTTTTGCTGTTTGCAACAACATAGATGGACCTGGAGGGTATTATGCTTAGTAAAATAAGTTGGACAGAGAAAGACAAATACTTCATGTTTCTACTTATATGTGAAACCTAAAAAATAAAGCAAATGGACAAATACAACAAAACAGAAACAGACTCCTGGATACAGAGAACAAACTAGTGTTTACCAGTGGGAAGAGGGGTTGGGGGAAGCCCAGGATTGAGGAAGGTGATTAAGAGGTACAAACTACTAGATATAAAATCAATAAGATACAAGGATGTAATGTACAGCACAGAGAATATAGCCAGTATTTTATAATAATTTTAAATGGAGTATAACCTATAAAATATTGATCCATTATGTTATACACCTGAAATTAACATAAAATTGTAAATCAACTATACTTCAATTAAAAAATTTGAAAAATATGCTCAACAAAACTAATTATTAGGAAAATGCTAATCAAACTAAAAATAAGATACTGGAACTTACCTAAAGTAGATCTTAAATTTAAAAAGTTAAAAACATCAAGCATTCACATGGAGGTGGATCATTTGGAGCTCTCATACATTGCTGGTGACAATGTAAGACAGCATAACCATTTTGGAAAGCTGTACTTCAGCTCCTTATAAAGTTAAACATGTACGTACTGTATAACCCACACAAAAACCTATACATGAATATTTACAGCAGCTTTGCTTATAATAGTTAAAAAATGGAAAACAGTAGCTATCATTCCACAAGTGCTTAGAAAAACAAACTAAGGTACATCCACACGATGGAATACTGTGCAGCAATAAGAAGAATGGACTTTAGATTCGTGCGTAAACATGGATGAATCTGAGATGCACTTTGCCAAATGAAAGAACTCAGACCTGAAAGGCTACATGGTGTATGATTCCAATTATATGACATTCTGCAAAAGAAAAACTATAGGGAGGAAAACAAGTAAATGATGCCTGGAGCCATGGGGTGGGCAGAAGAGTTGTCTTTAAAGGAGTAGCACAGCGGAATTTGGGGTTGGGGTTTAGAACTCTTCCATATGGAACTGTGGTGGTAAATACATGACTCTATACACTTGTCAATCCTTTAGATGTATACACCACAAAAATAAACAACTATTTACTGCACATTAATAGAAAATCAACAAGTATGTGAATAAAGATGGAATATAGACTGTGCAGAAAAATGAAGGTCATAGCTACCTAACTGGATGTCAAAAAAGGATGTCAAGATCAGGAAAATAAAGAGAGGGGAGAAATCTTCAACTTCTTATTCCATTGAAAAGTCCTTGCTTTCTTTCCTTTCTCTGGTGCACTTGTCCTGCAAAATACCATTACATGTTTGGTCAGCTCCCATATATGGCTATTGAGTGCCTCAAAGTAACTAAAACCTTTTCTGAATAAAGGTATTCAACCCCATGTATTGTCCTATTTTTCCCAGCTAAGCTCTCTTTCACATTTCTCATATTCCCAAAACCCATTTTTTAAATTACCTAACATTTCCACCATATCTCCTCAATACTCTAAGCAGATAATCTGGTGACCTCTTTCAATGTCTTGAGCCTTGATCCTTTCCTTTTATTTGCCAGTGTACGGAATAATTAGTTGGTTCTCTATCATCCTCCAAAAGTGAGCACTGAGGTTGTTTTTAGTGTGATCCTGAACTCAGGGATTTAAAAATATTTTATTATGTTTTTATCCATTAAATTATCATTCTTTTTGATACTCAAATTTTCTCAATTTTGGCCAGCAGGAAATACTTCAAACTGGACCCTTATCCTGCTGGTACAACCTCAGTAATCACCGATAGCTCTTTTGCTTTCCAGTATGACAAACTTTCCAGATCCATATTGTATATACCTTGTCTGAGACTGGGATTCAGCCATTTGTTCAAGAAGCCTTTACTTATTTTAATTTTTAAAAAGCTTACCAGCTGGAAATTGCAGTGTGTTCAGAATTACAGGGTGTTTTCTATTCTCTTTTTGAAGCACTCTCCTTTTGTTTCTAATTTTTCTTTAACTTAACTGGATGATTCTTCTCAGTCTTTATAAGTATTGATTTCCCACACAATCTCAACATACACACACTCTCCAGGTGATCATATCCATTCCTCTAATCTACAAAAACTACACCCTTATGACAATATTTTTCAATCTAAGCTACCAGCAAGGGCATCTCTTATAAACTCTCTATTCCTCATCACATTTCTTCATTCTTTTTTCTTTTTAAAAATCCCTCCCTTACACCTTACACCACGCTGTTTCCCCTCCATATCTGTTAATGTCACTCCACTACCACCCATGCAGATTTTCAAGCCAAAATCTAGGGGCCCTTGTGGAGTCCCCCTCTTTTTCTCATTTATCACTTGCAGCCCATTACTGAGTCCTGTCAATATTAACCACTACCAGAGTGGACCACAACACCCTAACCTCCAGAAGTGTTCAGCACCTCCTAATGGGTATTCTGCCTTGACTCTTGGACCCTCTTCAGTCTACTCTCAGCAGAGCAGCTGGCAGAATTTAAAAAAATGCTTAGACATGTTACTAATCTCAGCCTAAAACCCAAGGCTTACCATCACATTTAGAATAAAACCCAACCCTTTCTATCATGGCCTTCCAGGCCTCTGTTTACTTCTCAGCCCTGATCTCTCCCCTTATTCACACTTTGCCAGCCAAATGGCTGTGTCTATTCCGTAGACACACCAGGTTCATTCTTCTCGCTGAATCTTCACTCTTTCCAATAACTCTCCTGGGAATGTACTCCCCTATCACATCTCTTATTTCTAATAGCTCTCTTAGCAGTTTCCTTCATCCACCTGGAATTTATTGCAAATGTTTATTAAATAATAGAATGAATAAGTGGATAAAGCTGAATAAATCAATATTTCTTTCTTCAATTTTGTTCTCCTTCAAAAATCTTCAATTTTGATGTCAGAATGAGATCAAGTACCAGGAGTAAAGGGAGAGGAAAGATACAAGAACTTGAAGGTAGGAAATGCTTAGTATAGTTATTGTAGTTCAAGTACTGGAAAATTCAATGAAGAACATGTAGAAGTAAGCTGGCATCTCTGTTGGAGTCTTATGTGAATATTAAACTTTAGATTGTTAACAATAACAAGGACACACGATATTTAGATCTATAGCTTAGGCAGTTTTAATTGATATGGAGACATGCTACTGAAATGCCTTTGCCCCTAAGATTGTACCAAATTTTCACTTGGAGTTCTGTGATGTGAGACTTGAAAATTTGTGAAAAGAAATGAAAAAAAACACTATTTTCATAATGTGTTATATGGTTTTCCTTGGCTAACTATAAGAAACAATGTTTTCAGGAATTTTACAGCACTTAACAGTCTTGTTCTACTGTCTTTTGGCCTCCATTATTTCTGATGAGAAATTAGTAGACATTCAAATTGTTGTCCCCTAAATGTAATGTATAATTTTTCTCTAGATGCTTTCATGGTATTTTTACTTTTGATTAATTTTTTTTTTAACAGTGTGACTATGATGTGCCTAAGCATATGATTTTCATTGCACTTATTCTACTTGGGGTTCACTGAGCTTTTTGAATCCATAAATGTATCATTTACAAAATTTGAGAATTTTAAATCTATTATTTCTTCAAATATTTTTTTCTGCCATATTCTCTCCTCTCCTTCCGGGACGTCAATTACACATATGTTAGATCCTTTGTTATATTCCTATAAATCCTGATCATTTGGTTTCATTCTTTTTTCCCTCTGTTTCTCAGATTGGATGATTTCATTGATCTATCTTTAAGTTCACTGATCCTTTCTGCTATGTATTCATTCTGCTTTCAGCCCATCTACTGATTTATTTTTCACATTTCATGTTTTTTCATTTTAGAATGAAAAACTTGATTTTATTTTATAGTTTCTATTTCTTTGCTGATATTTCCTATCTTCTTATTCATCACAAGCATGTTTTCCCTTACTTCACTGAGCAGAGTTATAACAGCAAGCATAAAGTCTTTGTCTACTAATTCTAACACAGAGGTTATCTTGGGATTAATTTCTGTTGATTGTCTTTTCTATTGAGAATTGTTGATATTTTCTTGGTTCTTTGTTTGCAAAGTGATTTGGCATTATATTCTAGGCATTCTGAATATTATGTGTGGTGGCTCCAAATTCTGTTACTTTCTTATGAGGAATGTTTATTTTTTGTTTCTTGGATGTTTGTTTGTTTGTCTAGACAGACAATAAACTTGTTTGGACTCAAACTGAAAACTCATTCTCTCGGGTGGAAGCTCCAATTTAAATTACACTCCTTTATCCTTAGCTAGGTGGCTTCTGGTTACATGGTTCAGGGGCTACCAGAGATTTGGGCACAGTTATATAGAGAAGCTGAGGGTCCTCTCTATTGATCTCTCTTTTCCAGAATTCCCCCTTCACTATCCAGTTGCTGTAGTCTCTTAAATTCTTT